>NW_027515586.1:0-75326 GCF_048772815.1 Callospermophilus lateralis
AATATTTGCTGGTATTTCGAAACTCGTTATTTCTTAGAAGCTTGGCAACCCCTCTCAATGAAAGTGCTTTCCCACAGTCTGTGCCTACGGCTACTTGAAGAGGAAACAAACCATAGAGACAAATCTGAGACCTCCTTTATTTTGTCAAGTTTCAAAGAGCTACTACAAACCATGTTGGATTTAGAGTTCCAAATTCATCTTTCTATATAGGAGAGAACAGAGGGAAACCTAAATATAAGAACTGCTACTGTCGACGAACGCTTCAACCTAGAAGAACAAAATTTGTTGAGCCAAGTGGGATTTGTGTACTGATCATTAGCTCCAAGTATCATCAAGATTTTGTGAAAAAATATTTGCTGGTATTTCGGAAACTCGTAATTTCTTAGAAGCTTGGCAACCCCTCTCAATGAAAGTGCTTTTCCACAGTCTGTGCCTAGGGCTACTTGAAGAGGAAACAAACCATAGAGACAAAACTGAGAACTCCTTTATTTTGTCAAGTTTCAAAGAGCTACTACAAACCATGTTAGATTTAGAGTTCCAAATTCATCTATCTGTATAGGAGAGAACAGAGGGAAACCTAAATATAAAAACTGCTACTGTACACGAACGCTTCAACCTAGAAGAACTAAATTTGGTGAGCCAAGTGGGATATGTGTACTGATCATTAGCAACAAGTATCATCAAGATTGGGTGAAAAAATATTTGCTGGTATTTCGGAAACTCGTTATTTCTTAGAAGCTTGGCAACCCCTCTCAATGAAAGTGCTTTTCCACAGTCTGTGCCTATGGCTACTTGAAGAGGAAACAAACCATAGAGACAAATCTGAGAACTCCTTTATTTTGTCAAGTTTCAAAGAGCTACTACAAACCATGTTGGATTTAGGGTTCCAAATTCATCTATCTATATATGAGAGAACAAAGGGAAACCTAAATATAAAAACTGCTACTGTAGACGAAAGCTTCAAACTAGAAGAACAAAATTTCGTGAGCCAAGTGGGATTTGTGTACTGATCATTGCCACCAAGTTTCAACAAGATTGTGTGAAAAAATATTTGCTGGTATTTCGGAAACTCGTTATTTCTTAGAAGCTTGGCAACCCATCTCAATGAAAATTGCTTTCCACAGTCTGTGCCTAGGGCTACTTGAAGAGGAAACAAACCATAGAGACAAACTGAGAACTCCTTTATTTTGTCAAGTTTCAAAGAGCTACTACAAACCATGTTGGATTTAGAGTTCCAAATTCATCTATCTATATAGGAGAGAACCGAGGGAAACTTAAATATAAAAACTGCTACTGTAGACGAACGCCTCAACCTAGAAGAACAAAATTTCGTGAGCCAAGTGGGATTTGTGTACTGATCATTACCACCAAGAATCATCAAATTTGGGTGAAAAAATATTTGCTGGTATTTCGAAACTCGTTATTTCTTAGAAGCTTGGCAACCCCTCTCAATGAAAGTGCTTTCCCAAGTCTGTGCCTATGGCTACTTGAAGACGAAACAAACCATAGAGACAAATCTGAGACCTCCTTTATTTTGTCAAGTTTCAAAGAGCTACTACAAACCATGTTGGATTTAGAGTTCCAAATTCATCTATCTGAATAGGAGAGAACAGAGGGAAACCTAAATATAAAAACTGGTACTGTACACGAACGCTTCAACCTAGAAGAACAAAATTTGGTGAGCCAAGTGGGATATGTGTACTGATCATTAGCAACAAGTATCATCAAGATTGGGTGAAAAAATATTTGCTGGTATTTCGGAAACTTTTTATTTTTTAGAAGCTTGGCAACCCCTCTCAATGAAAGTGCTTTCCACAGTCTGTGACTAGGGCTACTTATAGAGGAAACAAACCATAGAGACAAAAACTGAGAACTCCTTTATTTTGTCAAGTTTCAAAGAGCTACTACAAACCATGTTGGATTTAGAGTTCCAAATTCATCTTTCTATATAGGAGAGAACAGAGGGAAACCTAAATATAAAAACTGCTACTGTAGACGAACGCTTCAACCAAGAAGAACAAAATTTGGTGAGCCAAGTGGGATTTGTGTACTGATCATTAGCTCCAAGTATCATCAAGATTGGGTGAAAAAATATTTGCTGGTATTTCGGAAACTCGTTATTTCTTAGAAGCTTGGCAACCCCTCTAAATGAAAGTGCTTTTCCAAAGTCTGTGCCTACGGCTACTTGAAGAGGAAACAAACCATAGAGAAAAATCGGAGAACACCTTTATTTTGTCAAGTTTCAAAGAGCTACTACAAACCATGTTGGATTTAGAGTTCCAAATTCATCTATCTATATAGGAGAGAACCGAGGGAAACTTAAATATAAAAACTGCTACTGTAGACGAAAGCTTCAAACTAGAAGAACAAAATTTCGAGAGCCAAGTGGGATTTGTGTACTGATCATTACCACCAAGAATCATAAAATTTGGGTGAAAAAATATTTGCTGGTATTTCGAAACTCGTTATTTCTTAGAAGCTTGGCAACCCCTCTCAATGAAAGTGCTTTCCCACAGTCTGTGCCTACGGCTACTTGAAGAGGAAACAAACCATAGAGACCAATCTGAGACCTCCTTTATTTCGTCAAGTTTCAAAGAGCTACTACAAACCATGTTGGATTTAGAGTTCCAAATTCATCTATCTAAATAGGAGAGAACAGAGAGAAACCTAAATATAAAAACTGCTACTATAGACGAACGCTTCAACCTAGAAGAACAAAATTTTTTGAGCCAAGTGGGATTTGTATACTGATCATTACCAACAAGTATCAACAAGATTGTGTGAAATAATATTTGCTGATATTTCGGAAACTCGTTATTTCTTAGAAGCTTGGCAACCCATCTCAATGAAATGCTTTCCACAGTCTGTGCCTAGGGCTACTTGAAGAGGAAACAAACCATAGAGACAAAACTGAGAACTCCTTTATTTTGTCAAGTTTCAAAGAGCTACTACAAACCATGTGGGAATTAGAGTTCCAAATTCATCTTTCTATATAGGAGAGAACAGAGGGAAACCTAAATATAAAAAACTGCTACTGTAACGAACGCTTCAACCAAGAAGAACAAAATTTGGTGAGCCAAGTGGGATTTGTGTACTCATCATTAGCTCCAAGTATCATCAAGATTGGGTGAAAAAATATTTGCTGGTATTTCGGAAACTCGTGATTTCTTAGAAGCTTGGCAACCCCTCTCAATGAAAGTGCTTTTCCACAGTCTGTGCCTAGGGCTACTTGAAGAGGAAACAAACCATAGAGAAAAATCGGAGAACTCCTTTATTTTGTCAAGTTTCAAAGAGCTACTACAAACCATGTTGGATTTAGAGTTCCAAATTCATCTATCTATATAGGAGAGAACCGAGAGAAACTTAAATATAAAAACTGCTACTGTAGACGAACGCTTCAACCTAGAAGAACAAAATTTCGTGAGCCAAGTGGGATTTGTGTACTGATCATTACCACCAAGAATCATAAAATTTGGGTGAAAAAATATTTGCTGGTATTTCGAAACTCGTTATTTCTTAGAAGCTTGGCAACCCCTCTCAATGAAAGTGCTTTCCCACAGTTTGTGCCTACGGCTACTTGAAGAGGAAACAAACCATAGAGACAAATCTGAGACCTCCTTTATTTTGTCAAGTTTCAAAGAGCTACTACAAGCCATGTTGGATTTAGAGTTCCAAATTCATCTATCTGTATAGGAGAGAACAGAGGGAAACCTAAATATAAAAACTGCTACTGTACACGAACGCTTCAACCTAGAAGAACTAAATTTGGTGAGCCAAGTGGGATATGTGTACTGATCATTAGCAACAAGTATCATCAAGATTGGGTGAAAAAATATTTGCTGGTATTTCGGAAACTTTTTATTTCTTAGAAGCTTGGCAACCCCTCTCAATGAAAGTGCTTTTCCACAGTCTGTGCCTAGGGCTACTTGAAGAGGAAACAAACCATAGAGGCAAATCTGAGAACTCCTTTATTTTGTCAAGTTTCAAAGAGCTACTACAAACCATGTTGGATTTAGAGTTCCAAATTCATCTATCTATATATGAGAGAACAAAGAGAAACCTAAATATAAAAACTGCTACTGTAGACGAAAGCTTCAACCTAGAAGAACAAAATTTCGTGAGCCAAGTGGGATTTGTGTACTGATCATTACCACCAAGAATCATCAAATTTGGGTGAAAAAATATTTGCTGGTATTTTCGAAACTCGTTATTTCTTAGAAGCTTGACAACCCCTCTCAATGAAAGTGCTTTCCCACAGTCTGTGCCTACGGCTACTTGAAGAGAAAACAAACCATAGAGGCAAATCTGAGACCTCCTTTATTTTGTCAAGTTTCAAAGAGCTACTACAATCCATGTTGCATTTAGAGTTCCAAATTCATCTATCTATATAGGAGAGAACAGAGAGAAACCTAAATATAAAAACTGCTACTGTAGACGAACGCTTCAACCTAGAAGAAACAAAATTTGGTGAGCCAAGTTGGATTTGTATACTGATCATTACCACCAAGTATCAACAAGATTGTGTGAAATAATATTAGCTGGTATTTCGGAAACTCGTTATTTCTTAGAAGCTTGGCAACCCATCTCAATGAAAGTGCTTTCCACAGTCTGTGCCTAGGGCTACTTGAAGTGGAAACAAACCATAGAGACAAAACTGAGAACTCCTTTATTTTGTCAAGTTTCAAAGAGGTACTACAAACCATGTTGGATTTAGAGTTCCAAATTCATCTATCTGTATAGGAGAGAACAGAGGGAAACCTAAATATAAAAACTGCTACTGTACACGAACGCTTCAACCTAGAAGAACTAAATTTGGTGAGCCAAGTGGGATATGTGTACTGATCATTAGCAACAAGTATCATCACGATTGGGTGAAAAAATATTTGTTGGTATTTCGGAAAATCGTTATTTCTTAGAAGCTTGGCAACCCCTCTCAATGAAAGTGCTTTTCCACAGTCTGTGCCTATGGCTGCTTGAAGAGGAAACAAACCATAGAGGCAAATCTGAAAACTCCTTTATTTTGTCAAGTTTCAAAAGCTACTACAAACCATGTTGGATTTAGAGTTCCAAATTCATCTATCTATATATGAGAGAACAAAGGGAAACCTAAATATAAAAACTGCTACTTTAGACGAAAGCTTCAAACTAGAAGAACAAAATTTCGTGAGCCAAGTGGGATTTGTGTACTGATCATTGCCACCACGTTTCAACAAGATTGTGTGAAAAAATATTTGCTGGTATTTCGGAAACTCGTTATTTCTTAGAAGCTTGGCAACCCATCTCAATGAAAGTGCTTTCCACAGTCTGTGCCTGGGGCTACTTGAAGAGGAAACAAACCATAGAGACAAAACTGAGAACTCCTTTATTTTGTCAAGTTTCAAAGTGCTACTACAAACCATGTTGGATTTAGAGTTCCAAATTCATCTTTCTATATAGGAGAGAACAGAGGGAAACCTAAATATAAAAACTGCTACTGTAGACGAACGCTTCAACCAAGAAGAACAAAATTTGGTGAGCCAAGTGGGATTTGTGTACTCATCATTATCTCCAAGTATCATCAAGATTGGGTGAAAAAATATTTGCTGGTATTTCGGAAACTCGTTATTTCTTAGAAGCTTGGCAACCGCACTCAATGAAAGTGCTTTTCCAAATTCTGTGCCTAGGGCTACTCGAAGAGGAAACAAATCATAGAGAAAAATCGGAGAACTCCTTTATTTTGTCAAGTTTCAAAGAGCTACTACAAACCATGTTGGATTTAGAGTTCCAAATTCATCTATCTATATAGGAGAGAACCGAGGGAAAATTATATATAAAAACTGCTACTGTAGACGAACGCTTCAACCTAGAAGAACAAAATTTCGTGAGCCAAGTGGGATTTGTGTACTGATCATTACCACCAAGAATCATAAAATTTGGGTGAAAAAATATTTGCTGGTATTTCGAAACTCGTTATTTCTTAGAAGCTTGGCAACCCCTCTCAATGAAAGTGCTTTCCCACAGTCTGTGCCTACGGCTACATGAAGAGGAAATAAACCATAGAGACAAATCTGAGACCTCCTTTATTTTGTCAAGTTTCAAAGAGCTACTACAAACCATGTTGGATTTAGAGTTCCAAATTCATCTATCTGTATAGGAGAGAACAGAGGGAAACCTAAATATAGAAACTGCTACTGTACACGAACGCTTCAACCTAGAAGAACTAAATTTGGTGAGCCAAGTGGGATATGTGTACTGATCATTAGCAACAAGTATCATCAAGATTGGGTGAAAAAATATTTGCTGGTATTTCGGAAACTTTTTATTTCTTAGAAGCTTGGCAACCTCTCTCAATGAAAGTGCTTTTCCACAGTCTGTGCCTAGGGCTACTTGAAGAGGAAACAAACCATAGAGGCAAATCTGAGAACTCCTTTATTTTGTCAAGTTTCAAAGAGCTACTACAAACCATGTTGGATTTAGAGTTCCAAATTCATCTATCTAATATATGAGAGAACAAAGGGAAACCTAAATATAAAAACTGCTACTGTAGACGAAAGCTTCAAACTAGAAGAACAAAATTTCGTGAGCCAAGTGGGATTTGTGTACTGATCATTACCACCAAGAATCATCAAATTTGGGTGAAAAAATATTTGCTGGTATTTCGAAACTCGTTATTTCTTAGAAGCTTGGCAACCCCTCTCAATGAAAGTGCTTTCCCACAGTCTGTGCCTACGGCTACTTGAAGAGGAAACAAACCATAGAGGCAAATCTGAGACCTCCTTTATTTTGTCAAGTTTCAAAGAGCTACTACAAACCATGTTGGATTTAGAGTTCCAAATTCATCTTTCTATATAGGAGAGAACAGAGGGAAACCTAAATATAAAAACTGCTACTGTAGACGAACGCTTCAACCGAGAAGAACAAAATTTGGTGAGCCAAGTGGGATTTGTGTACTCATCATTAGCTCCAAGTATCATCAAGATTGGGTGAAAAAATATTTGCTGGTATTTCGGAAACTCGTTATTTCTTGGAAGCTTGGCAACCGCTCTCAATGAAAGTGGTTTTCCAAAGTCTGTGCCTAGGGCTACTTGAAGAGGAAACAAACCATAGAGAAAAATCAGAGAACTCCTTTATTTTGTCAAGTTTCAAAGAGCTACTACAAACCATGTTGGATTTAGAGTTCCAAATTCATCTATCTATATAGGAGAGAACCGAGGGAAAATTATATATAAAAACTGCTACTGTAGACGAACGCTTCAACCTAGAAGAACAAAATTTCGTCAGCCAAGTGGGATTTGTGTACTGATCATTACCACCAAGAATCATAAAATTTGGGTGAAAAAATATTTGCTGGTATTTTGAAACTCGTTATTTCTTAGAAGCTTGGCAACCCCTCTCAATGAAAGTGCTTTCCCACAGTCTGTGCCTACGGCTACTTGAAGAGGAAACAAACCATAGAGACAAATCTGAGACCTCCTTTATTTTGTCAAGTTTCAAAGAGCTACTACAAACCATGTTGGATTTAGAGTTCCAAATTCATCTATCTGTATAGGAGAGAACAGAGGGAAACCTAAATATAAAAACTGCTACTGTACACGAACGCTTCAACATAGAAGAACTAAATTTGGTGAGCCAAGTGGGATATGTGTACTGATCATTAGCAAAAAGTATCATCAAGATTGGGTGAAAAAATATTTGCTGGTATTTCGGAAACTTTTTATTTCTTAGAAGCTTGGCAACCCCTCTCAATGAAAGTGCTTTTCCACAGTCTGTGCCTAGGGCTACTTGAAGAGGAAACAAACCATAGAGGCAAATCTGAGAACTCCTTTATTTTGTCAAGTTTCAAAGAGCTACTACAAACCATGTTGGATTTAGAGTTCCAAATTCATCTATCTATATATGAGAGAACAAAGGGAAACCTAAATATAAAAACTGCTACTGTAGACGAAAGCTTCAAACTAGAAGAACAAAATTTCGTGAGCCAAGTGGGATTTGTGTACTGATCAATACCACCAAGAATCATCAAATTTGGGTGAAAATATATTTGCTGGTATTTCGAAACTCGTTATTTCTTAGAAGCTTGGCAACCCCTCTCAATGAAAGTGCTTTCCCACAGTCTGTGCCTACGGCTACTTGAAGAGGAAACAAACCATAGAGGCAAATCTGAGACCTCCTTTATTTTGTCAAGTTTCAAAGAGCTACTACAAACCATGTTGGATTTAGAGTTCCAAATTCATCTTTCTATATAGGAGAGAACAGAGGGAAACCTAAATATAAAAACTGCTACTGTAGACGAATGCTTCAACCAAGAAGAACAAAATTTGGTGAGCCAAGTGGGATTTGTGTACTCATCATTAGCTCCAAGTATCATCAAGATTGGGTGAAAAAATATTTGCTGGTATTTCGGAAACTCGTTATTTCTTGGAAGCTTGGCAACCGCTCTCAATGAAAGTGCTTTTCCAAAGTCTGTGCCTAGGGCTACTTGAAGAGGAAACAAACCATAGAGAAAAATCGGAGAACTCCTTTATTTTGTCAAGTTTCAAAGAGCTACTACAAACCATGTTGGATTTAGAGTTCCAAATTCATCTATCTATATAGGAGAGAACCGAGGGAAAATTATATATAAAAACTGCTACTGTAGACGAACGCTTCAACCTAGAAGAACAAAATTTCGTAAGCCAAGTGGGATTTGTGTACTGATCATTACCACCAAGAATCATAAAATTTGGGTGAAAAAATATTTGCTGGTATTTCGAAACTCGTTATTTCTTAGAAGCTTGGCAACCCCTCTCAATGAAAGTGCTTTCCCACAGTCTGTGCCTACGGCTACTTGAAGAGGAAACAAACCATAGAGACAAATCTGAGACCTCCTTTATTTTGTCAAGTTTCAAAGAGCTACTACAAACCATGTTGGATTTAGAGTTCCAAATTCATCTATCTGTATAGGAGAGAACAGAGGGTAACCTAAATATAAAAACTGCTACTGTACACGAACGCTTCAACTAGAAGAACTAAATTTGGTGAGCCAAGTGGGATATGTGTACTGATCATTAGCAGCAAGTATCATCAAGATTGGGTGAAAAAATATTTGCTGGTATTTCGGAAACTTTTTATTTCTTAGAAGCTTGGCAACCCCTCTCAATGAAAGTGCTTTTCCACAGTCTGTGCCTAGGGCTACTTGAAGAGGAAACAAACCATAGAGGCAAATCTGAGAACTCCTTTATTTTGTCAAGTTTCAAAGAGCTACTACAAACCATGTTGGATTTAGAGTTCCAAATTCATCTATCTATATATGAGAGAACAAAGGGAAACCTAAATATAAAAACTGCTACTGTAGACGAAAGCTTCAAACTAGAAGAACAAAATTTCGTGAGCCAAGTGGGATTTGTGTACTGATCATTTCCACCAAGAATCATCAAATTTGGGTGAAAAAATATTTGCTGGTATTTCGAAACTCGTTATTTCTTAGAAGCTTGGCAACCCCTCTCAATGAAAGTGCTTTCCCACAGTCTGTGCCTACGGCTACTTGAAGAGGAAACAAACCATAGAGGCAAATCTGAGACCTCATTTATTTTGTCAAGTTTCAAAGAGCTACTACAAACCATGTTGGATTTAGAGTTCCAAATTCATCTTTCTATATAGGAGAGAACAGAGGGAAACCTAAATATAAAAACTGCTACTGTAGACGAACGCTTCAACCAAGAAGAACAAAATTTGGTGAGCCAAGTGGGATTTGTGTACTCATCATTAGCTCCAAGTATCATCAAGATTGGGTGAAAAAATATTTGCTGGTATTTCGGAAACTCGTTATTTCTTGGAAGCTTGGCAACCGCTCTCAATGAAAGTGGTTTTCCAAAGTCTGTGCCTAGGGCTACTTGAAGAGGAAACAAACCATAGAGAAAAATCAGAGAACTCCTTTATTTTGTCAAGTTTCAAAGAGCTACTACAAACCATGTTGGATTTAGAGTTCCAAATTCATCTATCTATATAGGAGAGAACCGAGGGAAAATTATATATAAAAACTGCTACTGTAGACGAACGCTTCAACCTAGAAGAACAAAATTTCGTCAGCCAAGTGGGATTTGTGTACTGATCATTACCACCAAGAATCATAAAATTTGGGTGAAAAAATATTTGCTGGTATTTTGAAACTCGTTATTTCTTAGAAGCTTGGCAACCCCTCTCAATGAAAGTGCTTTCCCACAGTCTGTGCCTACGGCTACTTGAAGAGGAAACAAACCATAGAGACAAATCTGAGACCTCCTTTATTTTGTCAAGTTTCAAAGAGCTACTACAAACCATGTTGGATTTAGAGTTCCAAATTCATCTATCTGTATAGGAGAGAACAGAGGGAAACCTAAATATAAAAACTGCTACTGTACACGAACGCTTCAACATAGAAGAACTAAATTTGGTGAGCCAAGTGGGATATGTGTACTGATCATTAGCAAAAAGTATCATCAAGATTGGGTGAAAAAATATTTGCTGGTATTTCGGAAACTTTTTATTTCTTAGAAGCTTGGCAACCCCTCTCAATGAAAGTGCTTTTCCACAGTCTGTGCCTAGGGCTACTTGAAGAGGAAACAAACCATAGAGGCAAATCTGAGAACTCCTTTATTTTGTCAAGTTTCAAAGAGCTACTACAAACCATGTTGGATTTAGAGTTCCAAATTCATCTATCTATATATGAGAGAACAAAGGGAAACCTAAATATAAAAACTGCTACTGTAGACGAAAGCTTCAAACTAGAAGAACAAAATTTCGTGAGCCAAGTGGGATTTGTGTACTGATCAATACCACCAAGAATCATCAAATTTGGGTGAAAATATATTTGCTGGTATTTCGAAACTCGTTATTTCTTAGAAGCTTGGCAACCCCTCTCAATGAAAGTGCTTTCCCACAGTCTGTGCCTACGGCTACTTGAAGAGGAAACAAACCATAGAGGCAAATCTGAGACCTCCTTTATTTTGTCAAGTTTCAAAGAGCTACTACAAACCATGTTGGATTTAGAGTTCCAAATTCATCTTTCTATATAGGAGAGAACAGAGGGAAACCTAAATATAAAAACTGCTACTGTAGACGAATGCTTCAACCAAGAAGAACAAAATTTGGTGAGCCAAGTGGGATTTGTGTACTCATCATTAGCTCCAAGTATCATCAAGATTGGGTGAAAAAATATTTGCTGGTATTTCGGAAACTCGTTATTTCTTGGAAGCTTGGCAACCGCTCTCAATGAAAGTGCTTTTCCAAAGTCTGTGCCTAGGGCTACTTGAAGAGGAAACAAACCATAGAGAAAAATCGGAGAACTCCTTTATTTTGTCAAGTTTCAAAGAGCTACTACAAACCATGTTGGATTTAGAGTTCCAAATTCATCTATCTATATAGGAGAGAACCGAGGGAAAATTATATATAAAAACTGCTACTGTAGACGAACGCTTCAACCTAGAAGAACAAAATTTCGTAAGCCAAGTGGGATTTGTGTACTGATCATTACCACCAAGAATCATAAAATTTGGGTGAAAAAATATTTGCTGGTATTTCGAAACTCGTTATTTCTTAGAAGCTTGGCAACCCCTCTCAATGAAAGTGCTTTCCCACAGTCTGTGCCTACGGCTACTTGAAGAGGAAACAAACCATAGAGACAAATCTGAGACCTCCTTTATTTTGTCAAGTTTCAAAGAGCTACTACAAACCATGTTGGATTTAGAGTTCCAAATTCATCTATCTGTATAGGAGAGAACAGAGGGTAACCTAAATATAAAAACTGCTACTGTACACGAACGCTTCAACTAGAAGAACTAAATTTGGTGAGCCAAGTGGGATATGTGTACTGATCATTAGCAGCAAGTATCATCAAGATTGGGTGAAAAAATATTTGCTGGTATTTCGGAAACTTTTTATTTCTTAGAAGCTTGGCAACCCCTCTCAATGAAAGTGCTTTTCCACAGTCTGTGCCTAGGGCTACTTGAAGAGGAAACAAACCATAGAGGCAAATCTGAGAACTCCTTTATTTTGTCAAGTTTCAAAGAGCTACTACAAACCATGTTGGATTTAGAGTTCCAAATTCATCTATCTATATATGAGAGAACAAAGGGAAACCTAAATATAAAAACTGCTACTGTAGACGAAAGCTTCAAACTAGAAGAACAAAATTTCGTGAGCCAAGTGGGATTTGTGTACTGATCATTTCCACCAAGAATCATCAAATTTGGGTGAAAAAATATTTGCTGGTATTTCGAAACTCGTTATTTCTTAGAAGCTTGGCAACCCCTCTCAATGAAAGTGCTTTCCCACAGTCTGTGCCTACGGCTACTTGAAGAGGAAACAAACCATAGAGGCAAATCTGAGACCTCATTTATTTTGTCAAGTTTCAAAGAGCTACTACAAACCATGTTGGATTTAGAGTTCCAAATTCATCTTTCTATATAGGAGAGAACAGAGGGAAACCTAAATATAAAAACTGCTACTGTAGACGAACGCTTCAACCAAGAAGAACAAAATTTGGTGAGCCAAGTGGGATTTGTGTACTCATCATTAGCTCCAGGTATCATCAAGATTGGGTGAAAAAATATTTGCTGGTATTTCGGAAACTCGTTATTTCTTGGAAGCTTGGCAACCGCTCTCAATGAAAGGGCTTTTCCAAAGTCTGTGCCTAGGGCTACTTGAAGAGGAAACAAACCATAGAGAAAAATAGGAGAACTCCTTTATTTTGTCAAGTTTCAAAGAGCTACTACAAACCATGTTGGATTTAGAGTTCCAAATTCATCTATCTATATAGGAGAGAACCGAGGGAAAATTATATATAAAAACTGCTACTGTAGACGAACGCTTCAACCTAGAAGAACAAAATTTCGTGAGCCAAGTGGGATTTGTGTACTGATCATTACCACCAAGAATCATAAAATTTGGGTGAAAAAATATTTGCTGGTATTTCGAAACTCGTTATTTCTTAGAAGCTTGGCAACCCCTCTCAATGAAAGTGCTTTCCCACAGTCTGTGCCTACGGCTACTTGAAGAGGAAACAAACCATAGAGACAAATCTGAGACCTCCTTTATTTTGTCAAGTTTCAAAGAGCTACTACAAACCATGTTGGATTTAGAGTTCCAAATTCATCTATCTGTATAGGAGAGAACAGAGGGTAACCTAAATATAAAAACTGCTACTGTACACGAACGCTTCAACTAGAAGAACTAAATTTGGTGAGCCAAGTGGGATATGTGTACTGATCATTAGCAGCAAGTATCATCAAGATTGGGTGAAAAAATATTTGCTGGTATTTCGGAAACTTTTTATTTCTTAGAAGCTTGGCAACCCCTCTCAATGAAAGTGCTTTTCCACAGTCTGTGCCTAGGGCTACTTGAAGAGGAAACAAACCATAGAGGCAAATCTGAGAACTCCTTTATTTTGTCAAGTTTCAAAGAGCTACTACAAACCATGTTGGATTTAGAGTTCCAAATTCATCTATCTATATATGAGAGAACAAAGGGAAACCTAAATATAAAAACTGCTACTGTAGACGAAAGCTTCAAACTAGAAGAACAAAATTTCGTGAGCCAAGTGGGATTTGTGTACTGATCATTTCCACCAAGAATCATCAAATTTGGGTGAAAAAATATTTGCTGGTATTTCGAAACTCGTTATTTCTTAGAAGCTTGGCAACCCCTCTCAATGAAAGTCCTTTCCCACAGTCTGTGCCTACGGCTACTTGAAGAGGAAACAAACCATAGAGGCAAATCTGAGACCTCATTTATTTTGTCAAGTTTCAAAGAGCTACTACAAACCATGTTGGATTTAGAGTTCCAAATTCATCTTTCTATATAGGAGAGAACAGAGGGAAACCTAAATATAAAAACTGCTACTGTAGACGAACGCTTCAACCAAGAAGAACAAAATTTGGTGAGCCAAGTGGGATTTGTGTACTCATCATTAGCTCCAGGTATCATCAAGATTGGGTGAAAAAATATTTGCTGGTATTTCGGAAACTCGTTATTTCTTGGAAGCTTGGCAACCGCTCTCAATGAAAGGGCTTTTCCAAAGTCTGTGCCTAGGGCTACTTGAAGAGGAAACAAACCATAGAGAAAAATCGGAGAACTCCTTTATTTTGTCAAGTTTCAAAGAGCTACTACAAACCATGTTGGATTTAGAGTTCCAAATTCATCTATCTATATAGGAGAGAACCGAGGGAAAATTATATATAAAAACTGCTACTGTAGACGAACGCTTCAACCTAGAAGAACAAAATTTCGTGAGCCAAGTGGGATTTGTGTACTGATCATTACCACCAAGAATCATAAAATTTGGGTGAAAAAATATTTGCTGGTATTTCGAAACTCGTTATTTCTTAGAAGCTTGGCAACCCCTCTCAATGAAAGTGCTTTCCCACAGTCTGTGCCTACGGCTACTTGAAGAGGAAACAAACCATAGAGACAAATCTGAGACCTCCTTTATTTTGTCAAGTTTCAAAGAGCTACTACAAACCATGTTGGATTTAGAGTTCCAAATTCATCTATCTGTATAGGAGAGAACAGAGGGAAACCTAAATATAAAAACTGCTACTGTACACGAACGCTTCAACTAGAAGAACTAAATTTGGTGAGCCAAGTGGGATATGTGTACTGATCATTAGCAGCAAGTATCATCAAGATTGGGTGAAAAAATATTTTCTGGTATTTCGGAAACTTTTTATTTCTTAGAAGCTTGGCAACCCCTCTCAATGAAAGTGCTTTTCCACAGTCTGTGCCTAGGGCTACTTGAAGAGGAAACAAACCATAGAGGCAAATCTGAGACTCCTTTATTTTGTCAAGTTTCAAAGAGCTACTACAAACCATGTTGGATTTAGAGTTCCAAATTCATCTATCTATATATGAGAGAACAAAGGGAAACCTAAAATATAAAAACTGCTACTGTAGACGAAAGCTTCAAACTAGAAGAACAAAATTTCGTGAGCCAAGTGGGATTTGTGTACTGATCATTTCCACCAAGAATCATCAAATTTGGGTGAAAAAATATTTGCTGGTATTTCGAAACTCGTTATTTCTTAGAAGCTTGGCAACCCCTCTCAATGAAAGTCCTTTCCCACAGTCTGTGCCTACGGCTACTTGAAGAGGAAACAAACCATAGAGGCAAATCTGAGACCTCATTTATTTTGTCAAGTTTCAAAGAGCTACTACAAACCATGTTGGATTTAGAGTTCCAAATTCATCTTTCTATATAGGAGAGAACAGAGGGAAACCTAAATATAAAAACTGCTACTGTAGACGAACGCTTCAACCAAGAAGAACAAAATTTGGTGAGCCAAGTTGGGATTTGTGTACTCATCATTAGCTCCAGGTATCATCAAGATTGGGTGAAAAAATATTTGCTGGTATTTCGGAAACTCGTTATTTCTTGGAAGCTTGGCAACCGCTCTCAATGAAAGGGCTTTTCCAAAGTCTGTGCCTAGGGCTACTTGAAGAGGAAACAAACCATAGAGAAAAATCGGAGAACTCCTTTATTTTGTCAAGTTTCAAAGAGCTACTACAAACCATGTTGGATTTAGAGTTCCAAATTCATCTATCTATATAGGAGAGAACCGAGGGAAAATTATATATAAAAACTGCTACTGTAGACGAACGCTTCAACCTAGAAGAACAAAATTTCGTGAGCCAAGTGGGATTTGTGTACTGATCATTACCACCAAGAATCATAAAATTTGGGTGAAAAAATATTTGCTGGTATTTCGAAACTCGTTATTTCTTAGAAGCTTGGCAACCCCTCTCAATGAAAGTGCTTTCCCACAGTCTGTGCCTACGGCTACTTGAAGAGGAAACAAACCATAGAGACAAATCTGAGACCTCCTTTATTTTGTCAAGTTTCAAAGAGCTACTACAAACCATGTTGGATTTAGAGTTCCAAATTCATCTATCTGTATAGGAGAGAACAGAGGGAAACCTAAATATAAAAACTGCTACTGTACACGAACGCTTCAACATAGAAGAACTAAATTTGGTGAGCCAAGTGGGATATGTGTACTGATCATTAGCAAAAAGTATCATCAAGTTTGGGTGAAAAAATATTTGCTGGTATTTCGGAACTTTTTATTTCTAAGAAGCTTGGCAACCCCTCTCAATGAAAGTGCTTTTCCACAGTCTGTGCCTAGGGCTACTTGAAGAGGAAACAAACCATAGAGGCAAATCTGAGAACTCCTTTATTTTGTCAAGTTTCAAAGAGCTACTACAAACCATGTTGGATTTAGAGTTCCAAATTCATCTATCTATATATGAGAGAACAAAGGGAAACCTAAATATAAAAACTGCTACTGTAGACGAAAGCTTCAAACTAGAAGAACAAAATTTCGTGAGCCAAGTGGGATTTGTGTACTGATCATTACCACCAAGAATCATCAAATTTGGGTGAAAAAATATTTGCTGGTATTTCGAAACTCGTTATTTCTTAGAAGCTTGGCAACCCCTCTCAATGAAAGTGCTTTCCCACAGTCTGTGCCTACGGCTACTTGAAGAGGAAACAAACCATAGAGGCAAATCTGAGACCTCCTTTATTTTGTCAAGTTTCAAAGAGCTACTACAAACCATGTTGGATTTAGAGTTCCAAATTCATCTTTCTATATAGGAGAGAACAGAGGGAAACCTAAATATAAAAACTGCTACTGTAGACGAACGCTTCAACCAAGAAGAACAAAATTTGGTGAGCCAAGTGGGATTTGTGTACTCATCATTAGCTCCAAGTATCATCAAGATTGGGTGAAAAAATATTTGCTGGTATTTCGGAAACTCGTTATTTCTTGAAAGCTTGGCAACCGCTCTCAATGAAAGTGCTTTTCCAAAGTCTGTGCCTAGGGCTACTTGAAGAGGAAACAAACCATAGAGAAAAATCGGAGAACTCCTTTATTTTGTCAAGTTTCAAAGAGCTACTACAAACCATGTTGGATTTAGAGTTCCAAATTCATCTATCTATATAGGAGAGAACCGAGGGAAAATTATATATAAAAACTGCTACTGTAGACGAACGCTTCAACCTAGAAGAACAAAATTTCGTGAACCAAGTGGGATTTGTGTACTGATCATTACCACCAAGAATCATAAAATTTGGGGTGAAAAAATATTTGCTGGTATTTCGAAACTCGTTATTTCTTAGAAGCTTGGCAACCCCTCTCAATGAAAGTGCTTTCCCACAGTCTGTGCCTACGGCTACTTGAAGAGGAAACAAACCATAGAGACAAATCTGAGACCTCCTTTATTTTGTCAAGTTTCAAAGAGCTACTACAAACCATGTTGGATTTAGAGTTCCAAATTCATCTATCTGTATAGGAGAGAACAGAGGGAAACCTAAATATAAAAACTGCTACTGTACACGAACGCTTCAACATAGAAGAACTAAATTTGGTGAGCCAAGTGGGATATGTGTACTGATCATTAGCAAAAAGTATCATCAAGATTGGGTGAAAAAATATTTGCTGGTATTTCGGAAACTTTTTATTTCTTAGAAGCTTGGCAACCCCTCTCAATGAAAGTGCTTTTCCACAGTCTGTGCCTAGGGCTACTTGAAGAGGAAACAAACCATAGAGGCAAATCTGAGAACTCCTTTATTTTGTCAAGTTTCAAAGAGCTACTACAAACCATGTTGGATTTAGAGTTCCAAATTCACCTATCTATATATGAGAGAACAAAGAGAAACCTAAATATAAAAACTGCTACTGTAGACGAAAGCTTCAAACTAGAAGAACAAAATTTCGTGAGCCAAGTGGGATTTGTGTACTGATCATTACCACCAAGAATCATCAAATTTGTTTGAAAAAATATTTGCTGGTATTTCGAAACTCGTTATTTCTTAGAAGCTTGGCAACCCCTCTCAATGAAAGTGCTTTCCCACAGTCTGTGCCTACGGCTACTTGAAGAGGAAACAAACCATAGAGACAAATCTGAGACCTCCTTTATTTTGTCAAGTTTCAAAGAGCTACTACAAACCATGTTGGATTTAGAGTTCCAAATTCATCTATCTGTATAGGAGAGAACAGAGGGAAACCTAAATATAAAAACTGCTACTGTACACGAACGCTTCAACCTAGAAGAACTAAATTTGGTGAGCCAAGTGGGATATGTGTACTGATCATTAGCAACAAGTATCATCAAGATTGGGTGAAAAAATATTTGCTGGTATTTCGGAAACTCGTTATTTCTTAGAAGCTTGGCAACCCATCTCAATGAAAGTGCTTTTCCACAGTCTCTGCCTAGGGCTACTTGAAGAGGAAACAAACCATAGAGGCAAATCTGAGAACTCCTTTATTTTGTCAAGTTTCAAAGAGCTACTACAAACCATGTTGGATTTAGAGTTCCAAATTCATGTATCTATATATGAGAGAACAAAGGGAAACCTAAATATTAAAACTGCTACTGTAGACGAAAGCTTCAAACTAGAAGAACAAAATTTCGTGAGCCAAGTGGGATTTGTATACTGATCATTGCCACCAAGTTTCAACAAGATTGTGTGAAAAAATATTTGCTGGTATTTCGGAAACTCGTTATTTCTTAGAAGCTTGGCAACCCCTCTCAATGAAAGAACTTTCCACAGTCTGTGCCTAGGGCTACTTGAAGAGGAAACAAACCATAGAGACAAAACTGAGAACTCCTTTATTTTGTCAAGTTTCAAAGAGCTACTATAATCCATGTTGGATTTAGAGTTCCAAATTCATCTTTCTATATAGGAGAGAACAGAGGGAAACCTAAATATAAAAACTGCTACTGTAGACGAACGCTTCAACCAAGAAGAACAAAATTTGGTGAGCCAAGTGGGATTTGTGTAATGATCATTAGCTCCAAGTATCATCAAGATTGGGTGAAAAAATATTTGCTGGTATTTCGGAAACTCGTTATTTCTTAGAAGCTTGGCAACCCCTCTCAATGAAAGTGCTTTTCCAAAGTCTGTGCCTAGGGCTACTTGAAGAGGAAACAAACCATAGAGAAAAATCGGAGAACTCCTTTATTTTGTCATGTTTCAAAGAGCTACTACAAACCATGTTGGATTTAGAGTTCCAAATTCATCTATCTATATAGGAGAGAACCGAGGGAAACTTAAATATGAAAACTGCTACTGTAGACGCATGCTTCAAAATAGAAGAACAAAATTTCGTGAGCCAAGTGGTATTTGTGTACTGATCATTACCACCAAGAATCATCAAATTTGGGTGAAAAAATATTTGCTGGTATTTCGAAACTCGTTATTTCTTAGAAGCTTGGCAACCCCTCTCAATGAAAGTGCTTTCGCACAGTCTGTGCCTACGGCTACTTGAAAAGGAAACAAACCATAGAGACAAATCTGAGACCTACTTTATTTTGTCAAGTTTCAAAGAGCTACAACAAACCATGTTGGATTTAGAGTTCCAAATTCATCTATCTATATAGGAGAGAACAGAGAGAAACCTAAATATAAAAACTGCTACTGTAGACGAACGCTTCAACCTAGAAGAACAAAATTTGGTGAGCCAAGTGGGATTTGTATACTGATCATTACCACCAAGTATCAACAAGATTGTGTGAAATAATATTTGCTGGTATTTGGAAACTCGTTATTTCTTAGAAGCTTGGCAACCCATCTCAATGAACGTGCTTTCCACAGTCTGTGCCTAGGGCTACTTGAAGAGGAAACAAACCATAGCGACAAAACTGAGAACTCCTTTATTTTGTCAAGTTTCAAAGAGCTACTACAAACCATGTTGGATTTAGAGTTCCAAATTCATCTTTCTATATAGGAGAGAACAGAGGGAAACCTAAATATAAAGACTGCTACTGTAGACGAACGCTTCAACCAAGAAGAAAAAATTTGGTGAGCCTAGTGGGATTTGTGTACTGATCATTAGCTCCAAGTATCATCAAGATTGGGTGAAAAAATATTTGCTGGTATTTCGGAAACTCGTTATTTCTTAGAAGATTGGCAACCCTTCTCAATGAAAGTGCTTTTCCAAAGTCTGTGCCTAGGGCTACTTGAAGAGGAAACAAACCATAGAGAAAAATCTGAGAACTCCTTTATTTTGTCAAGTTTCAAAGAGCTACTACAAACCATGTTGGATTTAGAGTTCCAAATTCATCTATCTATATAGGAGAGAACCGAGGGAGACTTAAATATAAAAAGTGCTACTGTAGACGAATGCTTCAACCTAGAAGAACAAAATTTCGTGAGCCAAGTGGGATTTGTGTACTGATCATTACCACCAAGAATCATCAAATTTGGGTGAAAAAATATTTGCTGGTATTTCGAAACTCGTTATTTCTTAGAAGCTTGGCAACCCCTCTCAATGAAAGTGCTTTCCCACAGTCTGTGCCTAGGGCTACTTGAAGAGGAAACAAACCATAGAGAAAAATCTGATACCTCCTTTATTTTGTCAAGTTTCAAAGAGCTACTACAAACCATGTTGGATTTAGAGTTCCAAATTCATCTATCTATATAGGAGAGAACAGAGGGAAACCTAAATATAAAAACTGCTACTGTCGACGAACGCTTCAACCTAGAAGAACAAAATTTGGTGAGCCAAGTCGGATTTGTGTACTGATCATTAGCTCCAAGTATCATCAAGATTGGGTGAAAAAATATTTGCTGGTATTTCGGAAACTCGTAATTTCTTAGAAGCTTGGCAACCCCTCTCAATGAAAGTGCTTTTCCACAGTCTGTGCCTAGGGCTACTTGAAGACGAAACAAACCATAGAGACAAAACTGAGAACTCCTTTATTTTGTCAAGTTTCAAAGAGCTACTACAAACCATGTTGGATTTAGAGTTCCAAATTCATCTATCTATATATGAGAGAACAGAGTGAAACCTAAATATAATAACTGCTCCTGTAGACGAACGCTTCAACCTAGAAGAACAAAATTTGGTGAGCCAAGTGGGACTTGTGTACTGATCATTACCACCAAGTATCACCAAGATTGGGTGAAAAAATATTTGCTGGTATTTCGGAAACTCGTTATTTCTTAGAAGCTTGGGAACCCCTCTCAATGAAAGTGCTTTTCCACAGTCTGTGCCTGGGGCTACTTGAAGAGGAAACAAACCATAGCGACAAAACTGAGAACACCTTATTTTGTAAAGTTTCAAGGAGCTACTATAAACCATGTTGGATTTAGAGTTCCAAATTCATCTATCTATATAGGAGAGAACAAAGGGAAACCTAAATATAAAAACTGCTACTGTAGACGAACGCTTCAACCTAGAAGAACAAAATTTGGTGAGCCAAGTGGGATTTGTGTATTGATCATTAGCACCAAGTATCATCAAGATTGGGTGAAAAAATATTTCTGGTGTTTCGGACACTCGTAATTTCTTAGAAGCTTGGCAACCCCTCTCAATGAAAGTGCTTTTCCACAGTCTGTGCTTAGGGCTACTTGAAGAGGAAAAAAACCATTGAGACAAAACTGAGAACTCCTTTATTTTTTCAAGTTTCAAAGAGCTACTACAAACCATGTTTTATTTAGAGTCAAAAATTTATCTATCTATATGGGAGAGAACAGAGGGAAACCTAAATATAAAAACTGTTACTGTAGACGAACGCTTCAACCTAGAAGAACAAAATTTGGTGAGCTAAGTAGGATTTGTGTACTGATCATTACCACCAATTATCATCAAGATTTTGTTAAAAAATATTTGCTGGTATTTCGGAAACTCGTTATTTCTTAGAAGCTTGGCAACCCCTCTCAATGAAAGTGCTTTCCACAGTCTGTGCCTAGGGCTACTTGAAGAGGAAACAAATATAGAGACAAAACTGAGAACTCTTTTATTTTGTCAAGTTTCAAAGAGCTACTACAAACCATGTTGGATTTAGAGTTCCAAATTCATCTATCTGTATAGGAGAGAACAGAGGGAAACCTAAATATAAAAACTGCTACTGTACACGAACGCTTCAACCTAGAAGAACTAAATTTGGTGACCAAGTGGGATATGTGTACTGATCATTAGCAACAAGTATCATCAAGATTGGGTGAAAAAATATTTGCTGGTATTTCGGAAAATCGTTATTTCTTAGAAGCTTGGCAACCCCTCTCAATGAAAGTGCTTTTCCACAGTCTGTGCCTAGGGCTACTTGAAGAGGGAACAAACCATAGAGACAAATCTGAGAACTCCTTTATTTTGTCAAGTTTCAAAGAGCTACTACAAACCATGTTGGATTTAGAGTTAAAAAATTTATCTATCTATATAGGAGAGAACAGAGGGAAACTTAAATATAAAAACTGCTACTGTAGACGAACTCTTCAACCTAGAAAAACAAAATTTGGTAAGCCAAGTGGGATTTGTGTACTGATCATTACCACCAAGTATCATCAAGATTGGGTGAAAAAATATTTGCTGGTATTTCGGAAACTCGTTATTTCTTAGAAGCTTGGCAACCCCTCTCAATGAAAGTGGTATTCCACAGTCTGTGCCTAGGGCTACTTGAAGAGGAAACAAACCATAGAGGCAAATCTGAGAACTCCATAATTTTGTAAAGTTTCAAAGAGCTACTACAAACCATGTTGGATTTAGAGTTCCAAATTCATCTATCTATATAAAAGAGAACAGAGGGAAACCTAAATATAAAAACTGCTACTGTAGACGAACGCTTCAACCTAGAAGAACAAAATTTGGTGAGCCAAGTGGGATTTGTGTACTGATCATTACCACCAAGTATCATCAAGATTGGGTGAAAAAATATTTGCTGGTATTTCGGAAAATCGTTATTTCTTAGAAGCTTGGGAACCCCTCTCAATGAAAGTGCTTTTCCACAGTCTGTGCCTGGGGCTACTTGAAGAGGAAACAAACCGTAGCGACAAAACTGAGAACTCCTTTATTTTGTCAAGTTTCAAATAGCTACTACAAACCATGTTGGATTTAGAGTTCCAAATTCATCTTTCTATATAGGAGAGAACAGAGGGAAACCTAAATATAAAAACTCCTACTGTAGACGAACGCTTCAACCTAGAAGAACAAAATTTGGTGAGCCAAGTGGGATTTGTGTACTGATCATTAGCACCAAGTATCATCAAGATTGGGTGAAATAATATTTGCTGGTATTTCGGAAACTCGTAATTTCTTAGAAGCTTGGCAACCCCTCTCAATGAAAGTGCTTTTCCACAGTCTGTGCTTAGGGCTACTTGAAGAGGAAACAAACCATTGAGACAAAACTGAGAACTCCTTTATTTTTTCAAGTTTCAAAGAGCTACTACAAACCATGTTTTATTTAGAGTCAAAAATTTATCTATCTATATGGGAGAGAACAGAGGGAAACCTAAATATAAAAACTGTTACTGTAGACGAACGCTTCAACCTAGAAGAACAAAATTTGGTGAGCTAAGTAGGATTTGTGTTCTGATCATTACCACCAATTATCATCAAGATTTTGTTAAAAAATATTTGCTGGTATTTCGGAAACTCGTTATTTCTTAGAAGCTTGGCAACCCCTCTCAATGAAAGTGCTTTCCACAGTCTGTGCCTAGGGCTACTTGAAGAGGAAACAAATATAGAGACAAAACTGAGAACTCTTTTATTTTGTCAAGTTTCAAAGAGCTACTACAAACCATGTTGGATTTAGAGTTCCCAAATTCATCTATCTGTATAGGAGAGAACAGAGGGAAACCTAAATATAAAAACTGTTACTGAAGTCGAACGCTTCAACCTAGAAGAACAAAATTTGGTGAGCCAAGTGGGATTTGTGTACTGATCAATAGCACCAAGTATCATCAAGATTGGGTGAAAAAATATTTGCTGGTATTTCGGAAACTCGTTATTTCTTAGAAGCTTGGCAACCCCTCTCAATGAAAGTGCTTTTCCACAGTCTGTGCCTGGGGCTACTTGGAGAGGAAACAAACCATTATGACAAAGCTGAGAACTCCTTTATTTTGTCAAGTTTCAAAGAGCTACTACAAACCATGTTGGATTTAGAGTTCCAAATTCATCTTTTTATATAGGAGAGAACAGAGGGAAACCTAAATATAAAAACTCCTACTGTAGACGAACGCTTCAACCTAGAAGAACAAAATTTGGTGAGCCAAGTGGGATTTGTGTACTGATCATTAGCACCAAGTATCATCAAGATTGGGTGAAAAAATATTTGCTAGTATTTCGGAAACTCGTAATTTCTTAGAAGCTTGGCAACCCCTCTCAATGAAAGTGCTTTTCCACAGTCTCTGCCTAGGGCTACTTGAAGAGGAAACAAACCATAGAGGCAAATCTGAGAACTCCTTTATTTTGTCAAGTTTCAAAGAGCTACTACAAACCATGTTGGATTTAGAGTTCCAAATTCATGTATCTATATATGAGAGAACAAAGGGAAACCTAAATATAAAAACTGCTACTGTAGACGAAAGCTTCAAACTAGAAGAACAAAATTTCGTGAGCCAAGTGGGATTTGTATACTGATCATTGCCACCAAGTTTCAACAAGATTGTGTGAAAAAATATTTGCTGGTATTTCGGAAACTCGTTATTTCTTAGAAGCTTGGCAACCCCTCTCAATGAAAGAACTTTCCACAGTCTGTGCCTAGGGCTACTTGAAGAGGAAACAAACCATTGAGACAAAACTGAGAACTCCTTTATTTTGTCAAGTTTCAAAGAGCTACTATAATCCATGTTGGATTTAGAGTTCCAAATTCATCTTTCTATATAGGAGAGAACAGAGGGAAACCTAAATATAAAAACTGCTACTGTAGACGAACGCTTCAACCAAGAAGAACAAAATTTGGTGAGCCAAGTGGGATTTGTGTACTGATCATTAGCTCCAAGTATCATCAAGATTGGGTGAAAAAATATTTGCTGGTATTTCGGAAACTCGTTATTTCTTAGAAGCTTGGCAACCACTCTCAATGAAAGTGCTTTTCCAAAGTCTGTGCCTAGGGCTACTTGAAGAGGAAACAAACCATAGAGAAAAATCGGAGAACTCCTTTATTTTGTCAAGTTTCAAAGAGCTACTACAAACCATGTTGGATTTAGAGTTCCAAATTCATCTATCTATATAGGAGAGAACCGAGGGAAACTTAAATATAAAAACTGCTACTGTAGACGAATGCTTCAACCTAGAAGAACAAAATTTCGTGAGCCAAGTGGTATTTGTGTACTGATCATTACCACCAAGAATCATCAAATTTGGGTGAAAAAATATTTGCTGGTATTTCGAAACTCGTTATTTCTTAGAAGCTTGGCAACCCCTCTCAATGAAAGTGCTTTCCCACAGTCTGTGCCTACGGCTACTTGAAAAGGAAACAAACCATAGAGACAAATCTGAGACCTCCTTTATTTTGTCAAGTTTCCAAGAGCTACAACAAACCATGTTGGATTTAGAGTTCCAAATTCATCTATCTATATCGGAGAGAACAGAGAGAAACCTAAATATAAAAACTGCTACTGTAGACGAACGCTTCAACCTAGAAGAACAAAATTTGGTGAGCCAAGTGGGATTTGTATACTGATCATTACCACCAAGTATCAACAAGATTGTGTGAAATAATATTTGCTGGTATTTGGAAACTCGTTATTTCTTAGAAGCTTGGCAACCCATCTCAATGAACGTGCTTTCCACAGTCTGTGCCTAGGGCTACTTGAAGAGGAAACAAACCATAGCGACAAAACTGAGAACTCCTTTATTTTGTCAAGTTTCAAAGAGCTACTACAAACCATGTTGGATTTAGAGTTCCAAATTCATCTTTCTATATAGGAGAGAACAGAGGGAAACCTAAATATAAAGACTGCTACTGTAGACGAACGCTTCAACCAAGAAGAAAAAATTTGGTGAGCCTAGTGGGATTTGTGTACTGATCATTAGCTCCAAGTATCATCAAGATTGGGTGAAAAAATATTTGCTGGTATTTCGGAAACTCGTAATTTCTTAGAAGATTGGCAACCCTTCTCAATGAAAGTGCTTTTCCAAAGTCTGTGCCTAGGGCTACTTGAAGAGGAAACAAACCATAGAGAAAAATCTGAGAACTCCTTTATTTTGTCAAGTTTCAAAGAGCTACTACAAACCATGTTGGATTTAGAGTTCCAAATTCATCTATCTATATAGGAGAGAACCGAGGGAGACTTAAATATAAAAAGTGCTACTGTAGACGAATGCTTCAACCTAGAAGAACAAAATTTCGTGAGCCAAGTGGGATTTGTGTACTGATCATTACCACCAAGAATCATCAAATTTGGGTGAAAAAATATTTGCTGGTATTTCGAAACTCGTTATTTCTTAGAAGCTTGGCAACCCCTCTCAATGAAAGTGCTTTCCCACAGTCTGTGCCTAGGGCTACTTGAAGAGGAAACAAACCATAGAGAAAAATCTGATACCTCCTTTATTTTGTCAAGTTTCAAAGAGCTACTACAAACCATGTTGGATTTAGAGTTCCAAATTCATCTATCTATATAGGAGAGAACAGAGGGAAACCTAAATATAAAAACTGCTACTGTCGACAAACGCTTCAACCTAGAAGAACAAAATTTGGTGAGCCAAGTCGGATTTGTGTACTGATCATTAGCTCCAAGTATCATCAAGATTGGGTGAAAAAATATTTGCTGGTATTTCGGAAACTCGTAATTTCTTAGAAGCTTGGCAACCCCACTCAATGAAAGTGCTTTTCCACAGTCTGTGCCTAGGGCTACTTGAAGACGAAACAAACCATAGAGACAAAACTGAGAACTCCTTTATTTTGTCAAGTTTCAAAGAGCTACTACAAACCATGTTGGATTTAGAGTTCCAAATTCATCTATCTATATAGGAGAGAACCGAGGGAAACTTAAATATAAAAACTGCTACTGTAGACGAACGCTTCAACCTAGAAGAACTAAATTTGGTGAGCCAAGTGGGATATGTGTACTGATCATTAGCAACAAGTATCATCAAGATTGGGTGAAAAAATATTTGCTGGTTTTTCGGAAACTCGTTATTTCTTAGAAGCTTGGCAACCCCTCTCAATGAAAGTGCTATTCCACAGTCTGTGCCTAGGGCTACTTGAAGAGGAAACAAACCATAGAGTCAAATCTGAGAACTCCTTTATTTTGTAAAGTTTCAAAGATCTACTACAAACCATGTTGGATTTAGAGTTCCAAATTCATCTATCTATATATGAGAGAACAGAGTGAAACCTAAATATAATAACTGCTCCTGTAGACGAACGCTTCAACCTAGAAGAACAAAATTTGGTGAGCCAAGTGGGACTTGTGTACTGATCATTACCACCAAGTATCACCAAGATTTGGTGAAAAAATATTTGCTGGTATTTCGGAAACTCGTTATTTCTTAGAAGCTTGGGAACCCCTCTCAATGAAAGTGCATTTCCACAGTCTGTGCCTGGGGCTACTTGAAGAGGAAACAAACCATAGCGACAAAACTGAGAACACCTTATTTTGTAAAGTTTCAAAGAGCTACTATAAACCATGTTGGATTTAGAGTTCCAAATTCATCTTTCTATATAGGAGAGAACAGAGGGGAAACCTAAATATAAAAACTGCTACTGTAGACGAACGCTTCAACCTAGAAGAACAAAATTTGGTGAGCCAAGTGGGATTTGTGTATTGATCATTAGCACCAAGTATCATCAAGATTGGGTGAAAAAATATTTCTGGTGTTTCGGACACTCGTAATTTCTTAGAAGCTTGGCAACCCCTCTCAATGAAAGTGCTTTTCCACAGTCTGTGCTTAGGGCTACTTGAAGAGGAAACAAACCATTGAGACAAAACTGAGAACTCCTTTATTTTTTCAAGTTTCAAAGAGCTACTACAAACCATGTTTTATTTAGAGTCAAAAATTTATCTATCTATATGGGAGAGAACAGAGGGAAACCTAAATATAAAAACTGTTACTGTAGACGAACGCTTCAACCTAGAAGAACAAAATTTGGTGAGCTAAGTAGGATTTGTGTTCTGATCATTACCACCAATTATCATCAAGATTTTGTTAAAAAATATTTGCTGGTATTTCGGAAACTCGTTATTTCTTAGAAGCTTGAACCCCTCTCAATGAAAGTGCTTTCCACAGTCTGTGCCTAGGGCTACTTGAAGAGGAAACAAATATAGAGACAAAACTGAGAACTCTTTTATTTTGTCAAGTTTCAAAGAGCTACTACAAACCATGTTGGATTTAGAGTTCAAATTCATCTATCTGTATAGGAGAGAACAGAGGGAAACCTAAATATAAAAACTGCTACTGTACACGAACGCTTCAACCTAGAAGAACTAAATTTGGTGACCAAGTGGGATATGTGTACTGATCATTAGCAACAAGTATCATCAAGATTGGGTGAAAAAATATTTGCTGGTATTTCGGAAAATCGTTATTTCTTAGAAGCTTGGCAACCCCTCTCAATGAAAGTGCTTTTCCACAGTCTGTGCCTAGGGCTACTTGAAGAGGGAACAAACCATAGAGACAAATCTGAGAACTCCTTTATTTTGTCAAGTTTCAAAAGAGCTACTACAAACCATGTTGGATTTTAGAGTTAAAAAATTTATCTATCTATATAGGAGAGAACAGAGGGAAACTTAAATATAAAAACTGCTACTGTAGACGAACTCTTCAACCTAGAAAAACAAAATTTGGTAAAGCCAAGTGGGATTTGTGTACTGATCATTACCACCAAGTATATCACAAGATTGGGTGAAAAAATATTTGCTGGTATTTCGGAAACTCGTTATTTCTTAGAAGCTTGGCAACCCCTCTCAATGAAAGTGGTATTCCACAGTCTGTGCCTAGGGCTACTTGAAGAGGAAACAAACCATAGAGGCAAATCTGAGAACTCCATAATTTTGTAAAGTTTCAAAGAGCTACTACAAACCATGTTGTATTTAGAGTTCCAAATTCATCTATCTATATAAAAGAGAAGAGAGGGAAACCTAAATATAAAAACTGCTACTGTAGACGAACGCTTCAACCTAGAAGAACAAAATTTGGTGAGCCAAGTGGGATTTGTGTACTGATCATTACCACCAAGTATCATCAAGATTGGGTGAAAAAATATTTGCTGGTATTTCGGAAAATCGTTATTTCTTAGAAGCTTGGGAACCCCTCTCAATGAAAGTGCTTTTCCACAGTCTGTGCCTGGGGCTACTTGAAGAGGAAACAAACCGTAGCGACAAAACTGAGAACTCCTTTATTTTGTCAAGTTTCAAAGAGCTACTACAAACCATGTTGGATTTAGAGTTCCAAATTCATCTTTCTATATAGGAGAGAACAGAGGGAAACCTAAATATAAAAACTCCTACTGTAGACGAACGCTTCAACCTAGAAGAACAAAATTTGGTGAGCCAAGTGGGATTTGTGTACTGATCATTAGCACAAGTATCATCAAGATTGGGTGAAATAATATTTGCTGGTATTTCAGAAACTCGTAATTACTTAGAAGCTTGCAACCCCTCTCAATTAAAGTGCTTTTCCACAGTCTGTGCCTAGGGCTACTTGAAGAGGAAACAAACCATAGAGACAAACTGAGAACTCCTTTATTTTGTCAAGTTTCAAAGAGCTACTACAAACCATGTTGGATTTAGAGTTCCAAATTTATCTATCTATATGGGAGAGAACAGAGGGAAACCTAAATATAAAAACTGCTACTGTAGACGAACGCTTCAACCTAGAAGAACTAAATTTGGTGAGCCAAGTGGGATATGTGTACTGATCATTAGCAACAAGTATCATCAAGGTTGGGTGAAATAATATTTGCTGGTATTTCGGAAACTCGTTATTTCTTAGAAGCTTGGCAACCCCTCTCAATGAAAGTGCTTTTCCACAGTCTGTGCCTAGGGCTACTTGAAGAGGAAACAAACCATAGAGACAAATCTGAGAACTCCTTTATTTTGTCAAGTTTCAAAGAGCTACTACAAACCATGTTGGATTTAGAGTTAAAAAATTCATCTATCTATATAGGAGAGAACAGAGGGAAACTTAAATATATAAACTGCTACTGTAGACGAACGCTTCAACCTAGAAGAACAAAATTTGGTAAGCCAAGTGGGATTTGTGTACTGATCATTACCACCAAGTATCATCAAGATTGGGTGAAAAAATATTTGCTGGTATTTCGGAAACTCGTTATTTCTTAGAAGCTTGGCAACCCATCTCAATGAAAGTGCTTTCCACCGTCTGTGCCTAGGGCTACTTTAAGAGGAAACAAAGCATAGAGACAAAACTGAGAACTACGTGATTTTGTCAAGTTTCAAAGAGCTACTACAAACCATGTTGGATTTAGAGTTCCAAATTCATCTATCTATATAGGAGAGAACAGAGGAAAACCTAAATATAAAAACTGCTACTGAAGTCGAACGCTTCAACCTAGAAGAACAAAATTTGGTGAGCCAAGTGGGATTTGTGTACTGATCAATAGCACCAAGTATCATCAAGATTGGGTGAAAAAATATTTGCTGGTATTTCGGAAACTCGTTATTTCTTAGAAGCTTGGCAACCCCTCTCAATGAAAGTGCTTTTCCACAGTCTGTGCCTGGGGCTACTTGGAGAGGAAACAAACCATTATGACAAAACTGAGAACTCCTTTATTTTGTCAAGTTTCAAAGAGCTACTACAAACCATGTTGGATTTAGAGTTCCAAATTCATCTTTTTATATAGGAGAGAACAGAGGGAAACCTAAATATAAAAACTCCTACTGTAGACGAACGCTTCAACCTAGAAGAACAAAATTTGGTGAGCCAAGTGGGATTTGTGTACTGATCATTAGCACCAAGTATCATCAAGATTGGGTGAAAAAATATTTGCTAGTATTTCGGAAACTCGTAATTTCTTAGAAGCATGGCAACCCCTCTCAATGAAAGTGCTTTTCCACAGTCTGTGCCTAGGGCTACTTCAAGAGGAAACAAACCATAGAGACAAAACTGAGAACTCCTTTATTTTGTCAAGTTTCAAAGAGCTACTACAAACCATGTTGGATTTAGAGTTCCAAATTTATCTATCTATATGGGAGAGAACAGAGGGAAACCTAAATATAAAAACTGCTACTGTAGACGAACGCTTCAACCTAGAAGAACAAAATTTGGTGAGCAAAGTTGGATATGTGTACTGATCATTAGCAACAAGTATCATCAAGATTGGGTGAAAAAATATTTGCTGGTATTTCGGAAACTCGTTATTTCTTAGAAGATTGGCAACCCCTGTCAATGAAAGTGCTTTTCCACAGTCTGTGCATAGGGCTACTTGAAGAGGAAACAAACCATAGAGACAAATCTGAGAACTCCTTTATTTTGTCAAGTTTCAAAGAGCTACTACAAACCATATTGGATTTAGAGTTCCAAATTCATCTATCTATATAGGAGAGAACAAGGGAAACTTAAATATAAAAACTGCTACTGTAGACGAACGCTTCAACCTAGAAGAACAAAATTTTTTAAGCCAAGTGGGATTTGTGTACTGATCATTACCACCAAGTATCATCAAGATTGGGTGAAAAAATATTTGCTGGTATTTCGGAAACTCGTTATTTCTTAGAAGCTTGGCAACCCCTCTCAATGAAAGTGCTTTTCCACAGTCTGTGCCTAGGGCTACTTGAAGAGGAAACAAACCATAGCGACAAAACTGAGAACTCCTTTATTTGGTCAAGTTTCAAAGAGCTACTACAAACCATGTTGGATTTAGAGTTCCAAATTCATCTATCTATATATGAGAGAACAGAATGAAACCTAAATATAAAAACTGCTACTGTAGACGAACGCTTCAACCTAGAAGAACAAAATTTGGTGAGCCAAGTGGGATTTGTGTACTGATCATGACCACCAAGTATCATCAAAATTGGGTGAAAAACTATTTGCTGGTATTTCGGAAACTTGTTATTTCTTAGAAGCTTGGGAACCCCTCTCAATGAAAGTGCTTTTCCACAGTCTGTGCCTAGGGCTACTTGAAGAGGAAACAAACCATTGAGAAAAATCTGAGAATTGCTTTATTTTGTCAAGTTTCAAAGAGCTACTACAAACCATGTTGGATTTAGAGTTCCAAATTCATCTACCTATATAGGAGAGAACAGAGAGAAACCTAAATATAAAAACTGCTACTGTAGACGAACGCTTCAACCTAGAAGACAAAAATTTGGTGAGCCAAGTGGGATTTGTATAGTGATCATTACCAAAAAGTATCAACAAGATTGTGTCAAAAAATATTTGCTGGTATTTCGGAAACTTGTTATTTCTTAGAAGCTTGGCAACCCATCTCAATGAAAGTGCTTTCCACAGTCTGTGCCTAGGGCTACTTTAAGAGGAAACAAACCTTAGAGACAAAACTGAGAATTCCTTTATTTTGTCAAGTTTCAAAGAGCTACTACAAACCATGTTGGATTTAGAGTTCCAAATTCATCTATCTATATAGGAGAGAACAGAGGGAAACCTAAATATAAAAACTGCTACTGTAGACGAACGCTTCAACCTAGAAGAACAAAATTTGGTGAGCCAGTGGGATTTGAGTACTGATCATTACCACCAAGTATCATCAAGATTGGGTGAAAAAATATTTGCTGGTATATCGGAAACTCGTTATTTCTTAGAAGTTTGGGAACCCCTCTCAATGAAAGTGCTTTTCCACAGTCTGTGCCTAGGGCTACTTTAAGAGGAAACAAACCATAGAGACAAAACTGAGAACTCCTTTATTTTGTCAAGTTTCAAAAAGCTACTACAAACCATGTTGGATTTAGAGTTCCAAATTCATCTATCTGTATAGGAGAGAACAGAGGGAAACCTAAATATAAAAACTGCTACTGTACACGAACGCTTCAACCTAGAAGAAATAAATTTGGTGAGCAAAGTGGGATATGTGTACTGATCATTAGCAACAAGTATCATCAAGATTGGGTGAAAAAATATTTGCTGGTATTTCGGAAACTCGTTATTTCTTAGAAGCTTGGCAACCCCTCTCAATGAAAGTGCTTTTCCACAGTCTGTGCCTAGGGCTACTTGAAGAGGAAAGAAAGCAGAGAGACATATCTGAGAACTCCTATATTTTGTCAAGTTTCAAAGAGCTACTACAAACCATGTTGGATTTAGAGTTCCAAATTCATCTATCTATATAGGAGAGAACAGAGGGAAACTTAAATATAAAAACTGCTACTGTAGAGAAACGCTTCAACATAGAAGAACAAAATTTGGTAAGCCAAGTGGGATTTGTGTACTGATCATTACCACCAAGTATCATCAAGATTGGGTGAAAAAATATTTGCTGGTATTTCGGAAACTCGTTATTTCTTAGAAGCTTGGCAACCCCTCTCAATGAAAGTGCTATTCCACAGTCTGTGCCTAGGGCTACTTGAAGAGGAAATTAACCATAGAGGCAAATCTGAGAACTCCTTTATTTTGTCAAGTTTCAAAGAGCTACTACAAACCATGTTGGATTTAGAGTTCCAAATTTATCTATCTATATATGAGAGAACAGAGTGAAACCTAAATATAAAAACTGCTACTGTAGACGAACGCTTCAACCTAGAAGGACAAAATTTGGTGAGCCAAGTGGGATTTGTGTACTGATCATGACCACCAAGTATCATCAAAATTGGGTGAAAAAATATTTGCTGGTATTTTGGAAACTTGTTATTTCTTAGAAGCTTGGGAACCCCTCTCAATGAAAGTGCTTTTCCACAGACTGTGCCTGGGGCTACTTGAAGAGGAAACACACCATAGGGACAAAACTGAGAACTCCTTTATTTTGTCAAGTTTCAAAGAGCTACTACAAACCATGTTGGATTTAGAGTTCCAAATTCATCTTTCTATATAGGAGAGAACAGAGGGAAACCTAAATATAAAAACTGCTACTGTAGACGAACGCTTCAACCTAGAAGAACAAAATTTGGTGAGCCAAGTGGGATTTGAGTACTGATCATTACCACCAAGCATCATCAAGATTGGGTGAAAAAAAATTTGCTGGTATTTCGGAAGCTCGTTATTTCTTAGAAGCTTGGGTACCCCTCTCAATGAAAGTGCTTTTCCCCATCTGTGCTTAGGGCTACTTGAAGAGGAAACAAACCATAGAGACAAATCTGAGAACTCCTTTATTTTGTCAAGTTTCAAAGAGCTACTACAAACCATGTTGGATTTAGAGTTCCAAATTCATCTATCTATATAGGAGAGAACAGAGTGAAACCTAAATATAAAAACTGCTACTTAGACGAACGCTTCAACCTAGAAGAACAAAATTTGGTGAGCCAAGTGGGATTTGTGTACTGATCTTTAGCAACAAGTATCATCAAGATTGGGTGAAAAAATATTTGCTGCTATTTCGGAACTCGAAATTTCTGAGAAGTTTGGCAACCCCTCTCAATGAAAGTGCTTTACCACAGTCTGTGCCTATGGCTACTTGAAGAGGAAACAAACCATAGAGACAAAACTGAGAACTCCTTTATTTTGTCAAGATTCAAAGAGCTACTACAAACCATGTTGGATTTAGAGTTCCAAATTCATCTATTTACATGGGAGAGAACAGAGGGAAACCTAAATATAAAAACTGCTACTGTAGACGAACGCTTCAACCTAGAAGAACAAAATTTGGTGAGCCAAGTGGGATTTGAGTACTGATCACTACCACCAAGTATCATCAAGATTGGGTAAAAAAATATTTGCTGGTATTTCGGAAACTCGTTATTTCTTAGAAGCTTGGCAACCCCTCCCAATGAAAGTGCTTTTCCACAGTCTGTGCCTAGGGCTACTTGAAGAGGAAACAAACCATAGAGACAAATCTGAGACCTCCTTTATTTTGTCAAGTTTCAAAGAGCTACTACAAACCATGTTGGATTTAGAGTTCCAAATTCATCTATCTATATATGAGAGAACAGAGTGAAACCTAAATATAAAAACTGCTACTGTAGACGAACGCTTCAACCTAGAAGAACAAAATTTGGTGAGCCAGGTGGGATTTGTGTACTGATCATTACCACCAAGTATCATCAAGATTGGGTGAAAAAATATTTGCTGGTATTTCGGAAACTCGTTAGTTCTTAGAAGCTTGGGAACCCCTCTCAATGAAAGTGCTTTTCCACAGTCTGTGCCTAGGGCTACTTGAAGAGGAAACAAACCATAGAGACAAATCTGAGAACTCCTTTATTTTGTCAAGTTTCAAAGAGGTACTACAAACCATGTTGGATTTAGAGTTCCAAATAAATCTATCTATATAGGAGAGAACAGAGAGAAACCTAAATATAAAAACTGCTACTGTAGACGAACGCTTCAACCTAGAAGACCAAAATTTGGTGAGCCAAGTGGGTTTGTATACTGGTCATTACCACCAAGTATCAACAAGATTGTGTGAAAAAATATTTGCTGGTATTTCGGAAACTCGTTATTTCTTAGAAGCTTGGCAACCCATCTCAATGAAAGTGCTTTCCACAGTCTGTGCCTAGGGCTACTTTAAGAGGAAACAAACCATAGAGACAAAACTGAGAACTCCTTTATTTTGTAAAGTTTCAAAGAGCTACTACAAACCATGTTGGATTTAGAGTTCCAAATTCAGCTATCTATATAGGAGAGAACAGAGGAAAACCTAAATATAAAAACTGCTACTGTGGACGAACGCTTCAACCTAGAAGAACAAAATTTGGTGAGCCAAGTGGGATTTGTGTACTGATCATTACTACCAAGCATCATCAAGATTTGGTGAAAAAATATTTGCTGGTATTTCTGAAACTAGTTATTTCTTAGAAGCTTGGCAACCCCTCTCAATGAAAGTGCTTTTCCACAGTCTGTGCCTAGGGCTACTTGAAGAGGAAACAAACCATAGAGACAAATCTGAGACCTCCTTTATTTTGTCAAGTTTCAAAGAGCTACTACAAACCATGTTGGATTTAGAGTTCCAAATTCATCTATCTATATATGAGAGAACAGAGTGAAACCTAAATATAAAAACTGCTACTGTAGACGAACGCTTCAACCTAGAAGAACAAAATTTGGTGAGCCAGGTGGGATTTGTGTACTGATCATTACCACCAAGTATCATCAAGATTGGGTGAAAAAATATTTGCTGGTATTTCGGAAACTAGTTAGTTCTTAGAAGCTTGGGAACCCCTCTCAATGAAAGTGCTTTTCCACAGTCTGTGCCTAGGGCTACTTGAAGAGGAAACAAACCATAGAGACAAATCTGAGAACTCCTTTATTTTGTCAAGTTTCAAAGAGGTACTACAAACCATGTTGGATTTAGAGTTCCAAATAAATCTATCTATATAGGAGAGAACAGAGAGAAACCTAAATATAAAAACTGCTACTGTAGACGAACGCTTCAACCTAGAAGACCAAAATTTGGTGAGCCAAGTGGGTTTGTATACTTTTCATTACCACCAAGTATCAACAAGATTGTGTGAAAAAATATTTGCTGGTATTTCGGAAACTCGTTATTTCTTAGAAGCTTGGCAACCCATCTCAATGAAAGTGCTTTCCACAGTCTGTGCCTAGGGCTACTTTAAGAGGAAACAAACCATAGAGACAAAACTGAGAACTCCTTTATTTTGTCAAGTTTCAAAGAGCTACTACAAACCATGTTGGATTTAGAGTTCCAAATTCAGCTATCTATATAGGAGAGAACAGAGGAAAACCTAAATATAAAAACTGCTACTGTGGACGAACGCTTCAACCTAGAAGAACAAAATTTGGTGAGCCAAGTGGGATTTGTGTACTGATCATTACTACCAAGCATCATCAAGATTTGGTGAAAAAATATTTGCTGGTATTTCTGAAACTAGTTATTTCTTAGAAGCTTGGCAACCCCTCTCAATGAAAGTGCTTTTCCACAGTCTGTGCCTAGGGCTACTTGAAGAGGAAACAAACCATAGAGACAAATCTGAGACCTCCTTTATTTTGTCAAGTTTCAAAGAGCTACTACAAACCATGTTGGATTTAGAGTTCCAAATTCATCTATCTATATAGGAGAGAACAGAGTGAAACCTAAATATAAAAACTGCTACTGTAGACGAACGCTTCAACCTAGAAGAACAAAATTTGGTGAGCCAGGTGGAATTTGTGTACTGATCATTACCACCAAGTATCATCAAGATTGGGTGAAAAAAATATTTGCTGGTATTTCGGAAACTCGTTAGTTCTTAGAAGCTTGGGAACCCCTCTCAATGAAAGTGCTTTTCCACAGTCTGTGCCTAGGGCTACTTGAAGAGGAAACAAACCATAGAGACAAATCTGAGAACTCCTTTATTTTGTCAAGTTTCAAAGAGGTACTACAAACCATGTTGGATTAGAGTTCCAAATAAATCTATCTATATAGGAGAGAACAGAGAGAAACCTAAATATAAAAACTGCTACTGTAGACGAACGCTTCAACCTAGAAGACCAAAATTTGGTGAGCCAAGTGGGTTTGTATACTGGTCATTACCACCAAGTATCAACAAGATTGTGTGAAAAAATATTTGCTGGTATTTAGGAAACTCGTTATTTCTTAGAACCTTGGCAACCCATCTCAATGAAAGTGCTTTCCACAGTCTGTGCCTAGGGCTACTTTAAGAGGAAACAAACCATAGAGACAAAACTGAGAACTCCTTTATTTTGTCAAGTTTCAAAGAGCTACTACAAACCATGTTGGATTTAGAGTTCCAAATTCAGCTATCTATATAGGAGAGAACAGAGGGAAACCTAAATATAAAAACTGCTACTGAGGACGAACGCTTCAACCTAGAAGAACAAAATTTGGTGAGCCAAGTGGGATTTGTGTACTGATCATTACCACCAAGCATCATCAAGATTGGGTGAAAAAATATTTGCTGGTATTTCGGAAACTCGTTAGTTCTTAGAAGCTTGGGAACCCCTCTCAATGAAAGTGCTTTTCCACAGTCTGTGCCTAGGGCTACTTGAAGAGGAAACAAACCATAGAGACAAATCTGAGAACTCCTTTATTTTGTCAAGTTTCAAAGAGGTACTACAAACCATGTTGGATTAGAGTTCCAAATAAATCTATCTATATAGGAGAGAACAGAGAGAAACCTAAATATAAAAACTGCTACTGTAGACGAACGCTTCAACCTAGAAGAACAAAATTTGGTGAGCCAAGTGGGTTTGTATACTGGTCATTACCACCAAGTATCAACAAGATTGTGTGAAAAAATATTTGCTGGTATTTCGGAAACTCGTTATTTCTTAGAAGCTTGGCAACCCATCTCAATGAAAGTGCTTTCCACAGTCTGTGCCTAGGGCTACTTTAAGAGGAAACAAACCATAGAGACAAAACTGAGAACTCCTTTATTTTGTCAAGTTTCAAAGAGCTACTACAAACCATGTTGGATTTAGAGTTCCAAATTCAGCTATCTATATAGGAGAGAACAGAGGGAAACCTAAATATAAAAACTGCTACTGAGGACGAACGCTTCAACCTAGAAGAACAAAATTTGGTGAGCCAAGTGGGATTTGTGTACTGATCATTACCACCAAGCATCATCAAGATTTGGTGAAAAATATTTGCTGGTATTTCGGAAACTAGTTATTTCTTAGAAGCTTGGCAACCCCTCTCAATGAAAGTGCTTTTCCACAGTCTGTGCCTAGGGCTACTTGAAGAGGAAACAAACCATAGAGACAAATCTGAGAACTCCTTCATTTTGTCAAGTTTCAAAGAGCTACTACAAACCATGTTGGATTTAGAGTTCCAAATTCATCTATCTATATAGGAGAGAACAGAGGGAAACCTAAATATAAAAACTGCTACTGTACACGAACGCTTCAACATAGAAGAACTAAATTTGGTGAGCCAAGTGGGATTTGTGTACTGATCATTACCACCAAGTATCAACAAGATTGTGTGAAAAAATATTTGCTGGTATTTCGGAAACGCGTTATTTCTTAGAAGCTTGCCAACCCATCTCAATGAAAGTGCTTTCCACAGTCTGTGCCTAGGGCTACTTGAAGAGGAAACAATCCATAGAGACAAATCTGAGAACTCCTTTATTTTGTCAAGTTTCAAAGAGCTACTACAAACCATGTTGGATTTAGAGTTCCAAATTCATCTATCTATATATGAGAGAACAGAGGGAACCCTAAATATAAAAACTGCTACTGTAGACGAACGCTTCAACCTAGAAGAACAAAATTTGGTGAGCCAAGTGGGATTTGTGTACTGATCATTAGCAACAAGTATCATCAAGATTGTGTGAAAAAATATTCGCTGGTATTTCGGAAACTCGTTATTTCTTAGAAGCTTGGCATCCCTCTCAATGAAAGTTCTTTTCCACAGTCTGTGCCTAGGGCTACTTGAAGAGGAAACAACCATAGAGACAAATCTGAGACCTCCTTTATTTTGTCAAGTTTCAAAGAGCTACTACAAACCATGTTGGATTTAGAGTTCCAAATTCATCTATCTATATATGAGAGAACAGAGTGAAACCTAAATATAAAAACTGCTACTGTAGACGAACGCTTCAACCTAGAAGACCAAAATTTGGTGAGCCAAGTGGGTTTGTATACTGGTCATTACCACCAAGTATCAACAAGATTGTGTGAAAAAATATTTGCTGGTATTTCGGAAACTCGTTATTTCTTAGAAGCTTGGCAACCCATCTCAATGAAAGTGCTTTCCACAGTCTGTGCCTAGGGCTACTTTAAGAGGAAACAAACCATAGAGACAAAACTGAGAACTCCTTTATTTTGTAAAGTTTCAAAGAGCTACTACAAACCATGTTGGATTTAGAGTTCCAAATTCAGCTATCTATATAGGAGAGAACAGAGGAAAACCTAAATATAAAAACTGCTACTGTGGACGAACGCTTCAACCTAGAAGAACAAAATTTGGTGAGCCAAGTGGGATTTGTGTACTGATCATTACTACCAAGCATCATCAAGATTTGGTGAAAAAATATTTGCTGGTATTTCTGAAACTAGTTATTTCTTAGAAGCTTGGCAACCCCTCTCAATGAAAGTGCTTTTCCACAGTCTGTGCCTAGGGCTACTTGAAGAGGAAACAAACCATAGAGACAAATCTGAGACCTCCTTTATTTTGTCAAGTTTCAAAGAGCTACTACAAACCATGTTGGATTTAGAGTTCCAAATTCATCTATCTATATATGAGAGAACAGAGTGAAACCTAAATATAAAAACTGCTACTGTAGACGAACGCTTCAACCTAGAAGAACAAAATTTGGTGAGCCAGGTGGGATTTGTGTACTGATCATTACCACCAAGTATCATCAAGATTGGGTGAAAAAATATTTGCTGGTATTTCGGAAACTCGTTAGTTCTTAGAAGCTTGGGAACCCCTCTCAATGAAAGTGCTTTTCCACAGTCTGTGCCTAGGGCTACTTGAAGAGGAAACAAGCCATAGAGACAAATCTGAGAACTCCTTTATTTTGTCAAGTTTCAAAGAGGTACTACAAACCATGTTGGATTTAGAGTTCCAAATAAATCTATCTATATAGGAGAGAACAGAGAGAAACCTAAATATAAAAACTGCTACTGTAGAAGAACGCTTCAACCTAGAAGACCAAAATTTGGTGAGCCAAGTGGGTTTGTATACTTTTCATTACCACCAAGTATCAACAAGATTGTGTGAAAAAAATATTTGCTGGTATTTCGGAAACTCGTTATTTCTTAGAACCTTGGCAACCCATCTCAATGAAAGTGCTTTCCACAGTCTGTGCCTAGGGCTACTTTAAGAGGAAACAAACCATAGAGACAAAACTGAGAACTCCTTTATTTTGTCAAGTTTCAAAGAGCTACTACAAACCATGTTGGATTTAGAGTTCCAAATTCAGCTATCTATATAGGAGAGAACAGAGGAAAACCTAAATATAAAAACTGCTACTGTGGACGAACGCTTCAACCTAGAAGAACAAAATTTGGTGAGCCAAGTGGGATTTGTGTACTGATCATTACTACCAAGCATCATCAAGATTTGGTGAAAAAATATTTGCTGGTATTTCTGAAACTAGTTATTTCTTAGAAGCTTGGCAACCCCTCTCAATGAAAGTGCTTTTCCACAGTCTGTGCCTAGGGCTACTTGAAGAGGAAACAAACCATAGAGACAAATCTGAGACCTCCTTTATTTTGTCAAGTTTCAAAGAGCTACTACAAACCATGTTGGATTTAGAGTTCCAAATTCATCTATCTATATAGGAGAGAACAGAGTGAAACCTAAATATAAAAACTGCTACTGTAGACGAACGCTTCAACCTAGAAGAACAAAATTTGGTGAGCCAGGTGGGATTTGTGTACTGATCATTACCACCAAGTATCATCAAGATTGGGTGAAAAAATATTTGCTGGTATTTCGGAAACTCGTTAGTTCTTAGAAGCTTGGGAACCCCTCTCAATGAAAGTGCTTTTCCACAGTCTGTGCCTAGGGCTACTTGAAGAGGAAACAAACCATAGAGACAAATCTGAGAACTCCTTTATTTTGTCAAGTTTCAAAGAGGTACTACAAACCATGTTGGATTAGAGTTCCAAATAAATCTATCTATATAGGAGAGAACAGAGAGAAACCTAAATATAAAAACTGCTACTGTAGACGAACGCTTCAACCTAGAAGACCAAAATTTGGTGAGCCAAGTGGGTTTGTATACTGGTCATTACCACCAAGTATCAACAAGATTGTGTGAAAAAATATTTGCTGGTATTTCGGAAACTCGTTATTTCTTAGAACCTTGGCAACCCATCTCAATGAAAGTGCTTTCCACAGTCTGTGCCTAGGGCTACTTTAAGAGGAAACAAACCATAGAGACAAAACTGAGAACTCCTTTATTTTGTCAAGTTTCAAAGAGCTACTACAAACCATGTTGGATTTAGAGTTCCAAATTCAGCTATCTATATAGGAGAGAACAGAGGGAAACCTAAATATAAAAACTGCTACTGAGGACGAACGCTTCAACCTAGAAGAACAAAATTTGGTGAGCCAAGTGGGATTTGTGTACTGATCATTACCACCAAGCATCATCAAGATTGGGTGAAAAAATATTTGCTGGTATTTCGGAAACTCGTTAGTTCTTAGAAGCTTGGGAACCCCTCTCAATGAAAGTGCTTTTCCACAGTCTGTGCCTAGGGCTACTTGAAGAGGAAACAAACCATAGAGACAAATCTGAGAACTCCTTTATTTTGTCAAGTTTCAAAGAGGTACTACAAACCATGTTGGATTAGAGTTCCAAATAAATCTATCTATATAGGAGAGAACAGAGAGAAACCTAAATATAAAAACTGCTACTGTAGACGAACGCTTCAACCTAGAAGAACAAAATTTGGTGAGCCAAGTGGGTTTGTATACTGGTCATTACCACCAAGTATCAACAAGATTGTGTGAAAAAATATTTGCTGGTATTTCGGAAACTCGTTATTTCTTAGAAGCTTGGCAACCCATCTCAATGAAAGTGCTTTCCACAGTCTGTGCCTAGGGCTACTTTAAGAGGAAACAAACCATAGAGACAAAACTGAGAACTCCTTTATTTTGTCAAGTTTCAAAGAGCTACTACAAACCATGTTGGATTTAGAGTTCCAAATTCAGCTATCTATATAGGAGAGAACAGAGGGAAACCTAAATATAAAAACTGCTACTGAGGACGAACGCTTCAACCTAGAAGAACAAAATTTGGTGAGCCAAGTGGGATTTGTGTACTGATCATTACCACCAAGCATCATCAAGATTTGGTGAAAAAATATTTGCTGGTATTTCGGAAACTAGTTATTTCTTAGAAGCTTGGCAACCCCTCTCAATGAAAGTGCTTTTCCACAGTCTGTGCCTAGGGCTACTTGAAGAGGAAACAAACCATAGAGACAAATCTGAGAACTCTTTCATTTTGTCAAGTTTCAAAGAGCTACTACAAACCATGTTGGATTTAGAGTTCCAAATTCATCTATCTATATAGGAGAGAACAGAGGGAAACCTAAATATAAAAACTGCTACTGTACACGAACGCTTCAACATAGAAGAACTAAATTTGGTGAGCCAAGTGGGATTTGTGTACTGATCATTACCACCAAGTATCAACAAGATTGTGTGAAAAAATATTTGCTGGTATTTCGGAAACGCGTTATTTCTTAGAAGCTTGCCAACCCATCTCAATGAAAGTGCTTTCCACAGTCTGTGCCTAGGGCTACTTGAAGAGGAAACAATCCATAGAGACAAATCAGAGAACTCCTTTATTTTGTCAAGTTTCAAAGAGCTACTACAAACCATGTTGGATTTAGAGTTCCAAATTCATCTATCTATATATGAGAGAACAGAGGGAACCCTAAATATAAAAACTGCTACTGTAGACGAACGCTTCAACCTAGAAGAACAAAATTTGGTGAGCCAAGTGGGATTTGTGTACTGATCATTAGCAACAAGTATCATCAAGATTGTGTGAAAAAATATTCGCTGGTATTTCGGAAACTCGTTATTTCTTAGAAGCTTGGCAATCCCTCTCAATGAAAGTTCTTTTCCACAGTCTGTGCCTAGGGCTACTTGAAGAGGAAACAAACCATAGAGACAAATCTGAGAACTCCTTCATTTTGTCTAGTTTCAAAGAGCTACTACAAACCATGTTGGATTTAGAGTTTCAAATTCATCTATCTATATAGGAGAGAACAGAGAGAAACCTAAATATAAAAACTGCTACTGTAGACGAACGCTTCAACCTAGAAGACAAAAATTTGGTGAGCCAAGTGGGATTTGTATAGTGATCATTACCACCAAGTATCAACAAGATTGTGTGAAAAAATATTTGCTGGTATTTCGGAAACTCGTTATTTCTTAGAAGATTGGCAACCCATCTCAATGAAAGTGCTTTCCACAGTCTGTGCCTAGGGCTACTTTAAGAGGAAACAAACCATAGAGACAATACTGAGAATTCCTTTATTTTGTCAAGTTTCAAAGAGCTACTACAAACCATGTTGGATTTAGAGTTCCAAATTCATCTATCTATATAGGAGAGAACAGAGGGAAACCTAAATATAAAAACTGCTACTGTACACGAACGCTTCAACATAGAAGAACTAAATTTGGTGAGCCAAGTGGGATTTGAGTACTGATCATTACCACCAAGTATCATCAAGATTGGGTGAAAAAATATTTGCTGGTATTTCGGAAACTCGTTATTTCTTCGAAGCTTGGCAACCCCTCTCAATGAAAGTGCTTTTCCACAGTCTGTGCCTAGGGCTACTTGAAGAGGAAACAAATGATAGAAACAAATCTGAGACCTCCTTTATTTTGTCAAGTTTCAAAGAGCTACTACAAACCATGTTGGATTTAGAGTTCCAAATTCATCTATCTATATAGGAGAGAACAGAGAGAAACCTAAATATAAAAAGTGCTACTGTAGACGAACGCTTCAACCTAGAAGAACAAAATTTGGTGAGCCAAGTGGGATTTCTGTACTGATCATTACCACCAAGTATCAACAAGATTGTGTGAAAAAATATTTGCTGGTATTTCGGAAACTCGTTATTTCTTAGAAGCTTGGCAACACATCTCAATGAAAGTGCTTTTCCACAGTCTGTGCCTAGGGCTACTTGAAGAGGAAACAAACCATAGAGACAAAAGTGAGAACTCCTTTATATTGTCAAGTTTCAAAGAGCTACTATAAACCATGTTGGATTTAGAGTTCCAAATTCATCTATCTGTATATGAGAGAACAGAGTGAAACCTAAATATAAAAACTGCTACTGTAGACGAACGCTTCAACCTAGAAGAACAAAATTTGGTGAGCCAAGTGGGATTTGTGTACTGATCATTACCACCAAGTATCATCAAGATTGGGTGAAAAAATATTTGCTGGTATTTCGGAAACCCGTTATATCTTAGAAGCTTGGGAACCCCTCTCAATGAAAGTGCTTTTCCACAGTCTGTGCCTAGGGCTACTTGAAGAGGAAACAAACCATAGAGACAAATCTGAGAACTCCTTTATTTTGTCAATTTTCAAAGAGCTACTACAAACCATGTTGGATTTAGAGTTCCAAATTCATCTATCTATATAAGAGAGAACAGAGGGAAACCTAAATATAAAAACTGCTACTGTACACGAACGCTTCAACCTAGAAGAACTAAATTTGGTGAGCCAAGTGGGATTTGTGTTCTGATCATTACCACCAAGTATCAACAAGATTGTGTGAAAAAATATATGCTGGTATTTCGGAAACGCGTTATTTCGTAGAAGCTTGGCAACCCATCTCAATGAAAGTGCTTTTCCACAGTCTGTGCCTAGGGCTACTTGAAGAGGAAACAAACCATAGAGACTAATCTGAGAACTCCTTCATTTTGTCAAGTTTCAAAGAGCTACTACAAACCATGTTGGATTTAGAGTTCCAAATTCATCTATCTATATATGAGAGAACAGAGGGAAACCTAAATATAAAAACTGCTACTGTACACGAACGCTTCAACATAGAAGAACTAAAGTTGGTGAGCCAAGTGGGATTTGTGTACTGATCATTACCACCAAGCATCATCAAGATTGGGTGAAAAAATATTTGCTGGTATTTCGGAAACTCGTTAGTTCTTAGAAGCTTGGGAACCCCTCTCAATGAAAGTGCTTTTCCACAGTCTGTGCCTAGGGCTACTTGAAGAGGAAACAAACCATAGAGACAAATCTGAGAACTCCTTTATTTTGTCAAGTTTCAAAGAGGTACTACCAACCATGTTGGATTAGAGTTCCAAATAAATCTATCTATATAGGAGAGAACAGAGAGAAACCTAAATATAAAAACTGCTACTGTAGACGAACGCTTCAACCTAGAAGAACAAAATTTGGTGAGCCAAGTGGGTTTGTATACTGGTCATTACCACCAAGTATCAACAAGATTGTGTGAAAAAATATTTGCTGGTATTTCGGAAACTCGTTATTTCTTAGAAGATTGGCAACCCATCTCAATGAAAGTGCTTTCCACAGTCTGTGCCTAGGGCTACTTTAAGAGGAAACAAACCATAGAGACAATACTGAGAATTCCTTTATTTTGTCAAGTTTCAAAGAGCTACTACAAACCATGTTGGATTTAGAGTTCCAAATTCATCTATCTATATAGGAGAGAACAGAGGGAAACCTAAATATAAAAACTGCTACTGTACACGAACGCTTCAACCTAGAAGAACTAAATTTGGTGAGCCAAGTGGGATTTGTGTTCTGATCATTACCACCAAGTATCAACAAGATTGTGTGAAAAAATATATGCTGGTATTTCGGAAACGCGTTATTTCGTAGAAGCTTGGCAACCCATCTCAATGAAAGTGCTTTTCCACAGTCTGTGCCTAGGGCTACTTGAAGGGGAAACAAACCATAGAGACAAATCTGAGAACTCCTTCATTTTGTCAAGTTTCAAAGAGCTACTACAAACCATGTTGGATTTAGAGTTCCAAATTCATCTATCTATATATGAGAGAACAGAGGGAAACCTAAATATAAAAACTGCTACTGTACACGAACGCTTCAACATAGAAGAACTAAAGTTGGTGAGCCAAGTGGGATTTGTGTACTGATCATTACCACCAAGTATTAACAAGATTGTGTGAAAAAATATTTGCTGGTATTTAGGAAACGCGTTATTTCTTAGAAGCTTGCCAACCCATCTCAATGAAAGTGCTTTCCACAGTCTGTGCCTAGGGCTACTTGAAGAGGAAACAATCCATAGAGACAAATCTGAGAACTCCTTTATTTTGTCAAGTTTCAAAGAGGTACTACAAACCATGTTGGATTTAGAGTTCCAAATTAATCGATCTATATAGGAGAGAACAGAGAGAAACCTAAATATAAAAACTGCTACTGTAGACGAACGCTTCAACCTAGAAGACCAAAATTTGTTGAGCCAAGTGGGATTTGTATACTGGTCATTACCACCAAGTATCAACAAGATTGTGTGAAAAAATATTTGCTGGTATTTCGGAAACTCGTTATTCCTTAGAAGCTTGGCAACCCATCTCAATGAAAGTGCTTTCCATAGTCTGTGCCTAGGGCTACTTTAAGAGGAAACAAACCATAGCGACAAAACTGAGAACTCCTTTTATTTTGTCAAGTTTCAAAGAGCTACTACAAACCATGTTGGATTTAGAGTTCCAAATTCATCTATCTATATATGAGAGAACACAGGGTACCCTAAATATAAAAACTGCTACTGTAGACGAACGCTTCAACCTAGAAGAACAAAATTTAGTGAGCCAAGTGGGATTTGTGTACTGATCATTAGCAACAAGTATCATCAAGATTGTGTGAAAAAATATTCGCTGGTATTTCGGAAACTCGTTATTTCTTAGAAGCTTGGCAATCCCTCTCAATGAAAGTGCTTTTCCACAGTCTTTGCCTAGGGCTACTTGAAGAGGAAACAAACCATAGAGACAAATCTGAGAACTCCTTCATTTTGTCAAGTTTCAGAGAGCTACTACAAACCATGTTGGATTTAGAGTTTCAAATTCATCTATCTATATAGGAGAGAACAGAGAGAAACCTAAATATAAAAACTGATACTGTAGACAAACGCTTCAACCTAGAAGACAAAAATTTGATGAGCCAAGTGGGATTTGTATAGTGATCATTACCACCAAGTATCAACAAGATTGTGTGAAAAAATATTTGCTGGTATTTCGGAAACTCGTTATTTCTTAGAAGCTTGGCAACCCATCTCAATGAAAGTGCTTTCCACAGTCTGTGCCTAGGGCTACTTTAAGAGGAAACAAACCATAGAGACAAAACTGAGAATTCCTTTATTTTGTCAAGTTTCAAAGAGCTACTACAAACCATGTTGGATTTAGAGTTCCAAATTCATCTATCTATATAGGAGAGAACAGAGGGAAACCTAAATATAAAAACTGCTACTGTACACGAACGCTTCAACATAGAAGAACTAAATTTGGTGAGCCAAGTGGGATTTGAGTACTGATCATTACCACCAAGTATCATCAAGATTGGGTGAAAAAATATTTGCTGGTATTTCGGAAACTCGTTATTTCTTAGAAGCTTGGCAACCCCTCTCAACGAAAGTGCTTTTCCACAGTCTGTGCCTAGGGCTACTTGAAGAGGAAACAAACCATAGAAACAAATCTGAGACCTCCTTTATTTTGTCAAGTTTCAAAGAGCTACTACAAACCATGTTGGATTTAGAGTTCCAAATTCATCTATCTATATAGGAGACAACAGAGAGAAACCTAAATATAAAAAGTGCTACTGTAGATGAACGCTTCAACCTAGAAGAACAAAATTTGGTGAGCCAAGTGGGATTTGTGTACTGATCATTACCACCAAGTATCAACAAGATTGTGTGAAAAAATATTTGCTGGTATTTCGGAAACTCGTTATTTCTTAGAAGCTTGGCAACACATCTCAATGAAAGTGCTTTTCCACAGTCTGTGCCTAGGGCTACTTGAAGAGGAAACAAACCATAGAGACAAAAGTGAGAACTCCTTTATATTGTCAAGTTTCAAAGAGCTACTATAAACCATGTTGGATTTAGAGTTCCAAATTCATCTATCTATATATGAGAGAACAGAGTGAAACCAAAATATAAAAACTGCTACTGTAGACGAACGCTTCAACCTAGAAAAACAAAATTTGGTGAGCCAAGTGGGATTTGAGTACTGATCATTACCACCAAGTATCATCAAGATTGGGTGAAAAAAATATTTGCTGGTATTTCGGAAACTCGTTATTTCTTAGAAGCTTGGCAACACATCTCAATGAAAGTGCTTTTCCACAGTCTGTGCCTAGGGCTACTTGAAGAGGAAACAAACCATAGAGAAAAAAGTGAGAACTCCTTTATATTGTCAAGTTTCAAAGAGCTACTATAAACCATGTTGGATTTAGAGTTCCAAATTCATCTATCTATATATGAGAGAACAGAGTGAAACCTAAATATAAAAACTGCTACTGTAGACGAACGCTTCAACCTAGAAAAACAAAATTTGGTGAGCCAAGTGGGATTTGTGTACTGATCATTACCACCAAGTATCATCAAGATTGGGTGAAAAAATATTTGCTGGTATTTCGGAAACTCGTTATATCTTAGAAGCTTGGGAACCCCTCTCAATGAAAGTGCTTTTCCACAGTCTGTGCCTGGGCTACTTGAAGAGGAAACAAAACCATAGCGACAAAATTGAGAACTCCTTTATTTTGTCAAGTTTCAAAGAGCTACTAAAAACCATGTTGGATTTAGAGTTCCAAATTCATCTATCTATATAGGAGAGACAGAGGGAAACCTAAATATAAAAACTGCTACTGTAGACGAACGCTTCAACCTAGAAGAACAAAATTTGGTGAGCCAAGTGGGATTTGTGTACTGATCATGACCACCAAGTATCATCAAGATTGGGTGAAAAAATATTTGCTGGTATTTCGGAAACTCGTTATTTCTTAGAAGCTTGGCAACCCCTCTCAATGAAAGTGCTTTTCCACAGTCTGTGCCTAGGGCTACTTGAAGAGGAAACAAACCATAGAGACAAATCTGAGAACTCCTTTATTTTGTCAAGTTTCAAAGAGGTACTACAAACCATGTTGGATTTAGAGTTCCAAATTAATCGATCTATATAGGAGAGAACAGAGAGAAACCTAAATATAAAAACTGCTACTGTAGACGAACGCTTCAACCTAGAAGACCAAAATTTGGTGAGCCAAGTGGGATTTGTATACTGGTCATTACCACCAAGTATCAACAAGATTGTGTGAAAAAATATTTGCTGGTATTTCGGAAACTCGTTATTCCTTAGAAGCTTGGCAACCCATCTCAATGAAAGTGCTTTCCATAGTCTGTGCCTAGGGCTACTTGAAGAGGAAACAAACCATAGCGACAAAACTGAGAACCTCCTTTTATTTTGTCAAGTTTCAAAGAGCTACTACAAACCATGTTGGATTTAGAGTTCCAAATTCATCTATCTATATATGAGAGAACACAGGGAACCCTAAATATAAAAACTGCTACTGTAGACGAACGCTTCAACCTAGAAGAACAAAATTTGGTGAGCCAAGTGGGATTTGTGTACTGATCATTAGCAACAAGTATCATCAAGATTGTGTGAAAAAATATTCGCTGGTATTTCGGAAAACTCGTTATTTCTTAGAAGCTTGGCAATCCCTCTCAATGAAAGTGCTTTTCCACAGTCTGTGCCTAGGGCTACTTGAAGAGGAAACAAACCATAGAGACAAATCTGAGAACTCCTTCATTTTGTCAAGTTTCAAAGAGCTACTACAAACCATGTTGGATTTAGAGTTTCAAATTCATCTATCTATATAGGAGAGAACAGAGAGAAACCTAATATAAAAACTGATACTGTAGACGAACGCTTCACCTAGAAGACAAAAATTTGATGAGCCAAGTGGGATTTGTATAGTGATCATTACCACCAAGTATCAACAAGATTGTGTGAAAAAATATTTGCTGGTATTTCGGAAACTCGTTATTTCTTAGAAGCTTGGCAACCCATCTCAATGAAAGTGCTTTCCACCAGTCTGTGCCTAGCGCTACATTAAGAGGAAACAAACCATAGAGACAAAACTGAGAATTCCTTTATTTTGTCAAGTTTCAAAGAGCTACTACAAACCATGTTGGATTTAGAGTTCCAAATTCATCTATCTATATAGGAGAGAACAGAGGGAAACCTAAATATAAAAACTGCTACTGTACACGAACGCTTCAACATAGAAGAACTAAATTTGGTGAGCCAAGTGGGATTTGAGTACTGATCATTACCACGAAGTATCATCAAGATTGGGTGAAAAAATATTTGCTGGTATATCGGAAACTCGTTATTTCTTAGAAGCTTGGCAACCCCTCTCAATGAAAGTGCTTTTCCACAGTCTGTGCCTAGGGCTACTTGAAGAGGAAACAAATGATAGAAACAAATCTGAGACCTCCTTTATTTTGTCAAGTTTCAAAGAGCTACTACAAACCATGTTGGATTTAGAGTTATAAATTCATCTATCTATATAGGAGAGAACAGAGAGAAACCTAAATATAAAAAGTGCTACTGTAGACGAACGCTTCAACCTAGAAGACAAAATTTGGTGAGCCAAGTGGGATTTGTGTACTGATCATTACCACCAAGTATCAACAAGATTGTGTGAAAAAATATTTGCTGGTATTTCGGAAACTCGTTATTTCTTAGAAGCTTGGCAACACATCTCAATGAAAGTGCTTTTCCACAGTCTGTGCCTAGGGCTACTTGAAGAGGAAACAAACCATAGAGACAAAAGTGAGAACTCCTTTATATTGTCAAGTTTCAAAGAGCTACTATAAACCATGTTGGATTTAGAGTTCCAAATTCATCTATCTATATATGAGAGAAGAGAGTGAAACCTAAATATAAAAACTGCTACTGTAGACGAACGCTTCAACCTAGAAAAACAAAATTTGGTGAGCCAAGTGGGATTTGTGTACTGATCATTACCACCAAGTATCATCAAGATTGGGTGAAAAAATATTTGCTGGTATTTCGGAAACTCGTTATATCTTAGAATCTTGGGAACCCCTCTAAATGAAAGTGCTTTTCCACAGTCTGTGCCTGGGGCTACTTGAAGAGGAAACAAACCATAGCGACAAAACTGAGAACTCCTTTATTTTGTCAAGTTTCAAAGAGCTACTACAAACCATGTTGGATTTTAGAGTTCCAAATTCATCTATCTATATAGGAGAGAACAGAGGGAAACCTAAATATAAAAACTGCTACTGTACACGAACGCTTCAACCTAGAAGAACTAAATTTGGTGAGCCAAGTGGGATTTGTGTACTGATCATTACCACCAAGTATCAACAAGATTGTGTGAAAAAAATATTTGCTGGTATTTCGGAAACGCGTTATTTCTTAGAAGCTTGGCAACCCATCTCAATGAAAGTACTTTCCACAGTCTGTGCCTAGGCTACATGAAGAGGAAACAATCCATAGAGACAAAACTGAGAACTCCTTTATTTTGTCAAGTTTCAAAGAGCTACTACAAACCATGTTGGATTTAGACTTCCAAATTCATCTATCTATATAAGAGAGAACAGAGAGAAACCTAAATATAAAAACTGCTACTGTAGACGAACGCTTCAACCTAGGCGACCAAAATTTGGTGAGCCAAGTGGGATTTGTATACTGATCATTACCACCAAGTATCAACAAGATTGTTTGAAAAAATATTTGCTGGTATTTCGGAATCTCGTTATTTCTTAGAAGCTTGGCAACCCATCTCAATGAAAGTGCTTTCCACAGTCTGTGCCTAGGGCTACTTTAAGAGGAAACAAACCATAGAGACAAAACTGAGAATTCCTTTATTTTGTCAAGTTTCAAAGAGCTACTACAAACCATGTTGGATTTAGAGTTCCAAATTCATCAATCTATATAGGAGAGAACAGAGGGAAACCTAAATATAAAAACTGCTACTGTACACGAACGCTTCAACATAGAAGAACTAAATTTGGTGAGCCAAGTGGGATTTGAGTACTGATCATTACCACCAAGTATCATCAAGATTGGGTGAAAAAATATTTGCTGGTATATCGGAAACTCGTTATTTCTTAGAAGCTTGGCAACCCCTCTCAATGAAAGTGCTTTTCCACAGTCTGTGCCTAGGGCTACTTGAAGAGGAAACAAACCATAGAAACAAATCTGAGACCTCCTTTATTTTGTCAAGTTTCAAAGAGCTACTACAAACCATGTTGGATTTAGAGTTCCAAATTCATCTATCTATATAGGAGAGAACAGAGAGAAACCTAAATATAAAAACTGCTACTGTAGACGAACGCTTCAACCTAGAAGAACAAAATTTGGTGAGCCAAGTGGGATTTGTGTACTGATCATTACCACCAAGTATCAACAAGATTGTGTGAAAAAATATTTGCTGGTATTTCGGAAACTCGTTATTTCTTAGAAGCTTGGCAACACATCTCAATGAAAGTGCTTTTCCACAGTCTGTGCCTAGGGCTACTTGAAGAGGAAACAAACCATAGAGAAAAAAGTGAGAACTCCTTTATATTGTCAAGTTTCAAAGAGCTACTATAAACCATGTTGGATTTAGAGTTCCAAATTCATCTATCTATATATGAGAGAACAGAGTGAAACCTAAATATAAAAACTGCTACTGTAGACGAACGCTTCAACCTAGAAAAACAAAATTTGGTGAGCCAAGTGGGATTTGTGTACTGATCATTACCACCAAGTATCATCAAGATTGGGTGAAAAAATATTTGCTGGTATTTCGGAAACTCGTTATATCTTAGAAGCTTGGGAACCCCTCTCAATGAAAGTGCTTTTCCACAGTCTGTGCCTGGGGCTACTTGAAGAGGAAACAAACCATAGCGACAAAATTGAGAACTCCTTTATTTTGTCAAGTTTCAAAGAGCTACTACAAACCATGTTGGATTTAGAGTTCCAAATTCATCTATCTATATAGGAGAGAACAGAGGGAAACCTAAATATAAAAACTGCTACTGTAGACGAACGCTTCAACCTAGAAGAACAAAATTTGGTGAGCCAAGTGGGATTTGTGTACTGATCATGACCACCAAGTATCATCAAGATTGGGTGAAAAAATATTTGCTGGTATTTCGGAAACTCGTTATTTCTTAGAAGCTTGGCAACCCCTCTCAATGAAAGTGCTTTTCCACAGTCTGTGCCTAGGGCTACTTGAAGAGGAAACAAACCATAGAGACAAATCTGAGAACTCCTTTATTTTGTCAAGTTTCAAAGAGGTACTACAAACCATGTTGGATTTAGAGTTCCAAATTAATCGATCTATATAGGAGAGAACAGAGAGAAACCTAAATATAAAAACTGCTACTGTAGACGAACGCTTCAACCTAGAAGACCAAAATTTGGTGAGCCAAGTGGGATTTGTATACTGGTCATTACCACCAAGTATCAACAAGATTGTGTGAAAAAATATTTGCTGGTATTTCGGAAACTCGTTATTCCTTAGAAGCTTGGCAACCCATCTCAATGAAAGTGCTTTCCATAGTCTGTGCCTAGGGCTACTTTAAGAGGAAACAAACCATAGCGACAAAACTGAGAACTCCTTTTATTTTGTCAAGTTTCAAAGAGCTACTACAAACCATGTTGGATTTAGAGTTCCAAATTCATCTATCTATATATGAGAGAACACAGGGAACCCTAAATATAAAAACTGCTACTGTAGACGAACGCTTCAACCTAGAAGAACAAAATTTGGTGAGCCAAGTGGGATTTGTGTACTGATCATTAGCAACAAGTATCATCAAGATTGTGTGAAAAAATATTCGCTGGTATTTCGGAAACTCGTTATTTCTTAGAAGCTTGGCAATCCCTCTCAATGAAAGTGCTTTTCCACAGTCTGTGCCTAGGGCTACTTGAAGAGGAAACAAACCATAGAGACAAATCTGAGAACTCCTTCATTTTGTCAAGTTTCAAAGAGCTACTACAAACCATGTTGGATTTAGAGTTTCAAATTCATCTATCTATATAGGAGAGAACAGAGAGAAACCTAAATATAAAAACTGATACTGTAGACGAACGCTTCAACCTAGAAGACAAAAATTTGATGAGCCAAGTGGGATTTGTATAGTGATCATTACCACCAAGTATCAACAAGATTGTGTGAAAAAATATTTGCTGGTATTTCGGAAACTCGTTATTTCTTAGAAGCTTGGCAACCCATCTCAATGAAAGTGCTTTCCACAGTCTGTGCCTAGGGCTACATTAAGAGGAAACAAACCATAGAGACAAAACTGAGAATTCCTTTATTTTGTCAAGTTTCAAAGAGCTACTACAAACCATGTTGGATTTAGAGTTCCAAATTCATCTATCTATATAGGAGAGAACAGAGGGAAACCTAAATATAAAAACTGCTACTGTACACGAACGCTTCAACATAGAAGAACTAAATTTGGTGAGCCAAGTGGGATTTGAGTACTGATCATTACCACGAAGTATCATCAAGATTGGGTGAAAAAATATTTGCTGGTATATCGGAAACTCGTTATTTCTTAGAAGCTTGGCAACCCCTCTCAATGAAAGTGCTTTTCCACAGTCTGTGCCTAGGGCTACTTGAAGAGGAAACAAACCATAGAAACAAATCTGAGACCTCCTTTATTTTGTCAAGTTTCAAAGAGCTACTACAAACCATGTTGGATTTAGAGTTATAAATTCATCTATCTATATAGGAGAGAACAGAGAGAAACCTAAATATAAAAAGTGCTACTGTAGACGAACGCTTCAACCTAGAAGACAAAATTTGGTGAGCCAAGTGGGATTTGTGTACTGATCATTACCACCAAGTATCAACAAGATTGTGTGAAAAAATATTTGCTGGTATTTCGGAAACTCGTTATTTCTTAGAAGCTTGGCAACACATCTCAATGAAAGTGCTTTTCCACAGTCTGTGCCTAGGGCTACTTGAAGAGGAAACAAACCATAGAGACAAAAGTGAGAACTCCTTTATATTGTCAAGTTTCAAAGAGCTACTATAAACCATGTTGGATTTAGAGTTCCAAATTCATCTATCTATATATGAGAGAAGAGAGTGAAACCTAAATATAAAAACTGCTACTGTAGACGAACGCTTCAACCTAGAAAAACAAAATTTGGTGAGCCAAGTGGGATTTGTGTACTGATCATTACCACCAAGTATCATCAAGATTGGGTGAAAAAATATTTGCTGGTATTTCGGAAACTCGTTATATCTTAGAAGCTTGGGAACCCCTCTCAATGAAAGTGCTTTTCCACAGTCTGTGCCTGGGGCTACTTGAAGAGGAAACAAACCATAGCGACAAAACTGAGAACTCCTTTATTTTGTCAAGTTTCAAAGAGCTACTACAAACCATGTTGGATTTAGAGTTCCAAATTCATCTATCTATATAGGAGAGAACAGAGGGAAACCTAAATATAAAAACTGCTACTGTACACGAACGCTTCAACCTAGAAGAACTAAATTTGGTGAGCCAAGTGGGATTTGTGTACTGATCATTACCACCAAGTATCAACAAGATTGTGTGAAAAAATATTTGCTGGTATTTCGGAAACGCGTTATTTCTTAGAAGCTTGGCAACCCATCTCAATGAAAGTACTTTCCACAGTCTGTGCCTAGGCTACATGAAGAGGAAACAATCCATAGAGACAAAACTGAGAACTCCTTTATTTTGTCAAGTTTCAAAGAGCTACTACAAACCATGTTGGATTTAGACTTCCAAATTCATCTATCTATATAAGAGAGAACAGAGAGAAACCTAAATATAAAAACTGCTACTGTAGACGAACGCTTCAACCTAGGCGACCAAAATTTGGTGAGCCAAGTGGGATTTGTATACTGATCATTACCACCAAGTATCAACAAGATTGTTTGAAAAAATATTTGCTGGTGTTTCGGAAACTCGTTATTGCTTGGAAGCTTGGCAACCCCTTTCAATGAAAGTGCTTTTCCACATTCTGTGCTTAGGGCTACTTGAAGAGGAAACAAACCATAGAGACAAATCTGAGACCTCCTCTATTTTGTCAAGTTTCAAAGAGCTACTACAAACCATGTTGGATTTAGAGTTCCAAATTCATCTATCTATATAAGAGAGAACAGAGAGAAACCGAAATATAAAAACTGCTACTGTACACGAACGCTTCAACCTAGAAGAACAAAATTTGGTGAGCCAAGTGGGATTTGTGTACTGATCATTACCACCAAGTATCAACAAGATTGTGTGAAAAAATATTTGCTGGTATTTCGGAAACTCGTTATTTCTTGGAAGCTTGGCAACCCCTTTCAATGAAAGTGCTTTTCCCGAGTCTCTGCCTAGGGCTACTTAAAGAGGAAACAAACCATAGAGACAAAACTGAGAATTTCTTTATTTTGTCAAGTTTCAAAGAGCTACTACAAACCATGTTGGATTTAGAGTTCCAAATTCATCTATCTATATATGAGAGAACAGAGTGAAACCTAAATATAAAAACTGCTACTGTAGACGAACGCTTCAACCTAGAAGAACAAAATTTGGTGAGCCAAGTGGGATTTGTGTACTGATCATTACCACCAAGTATCATCAAGATTGGGTGAAAAAATATTTGCTGGTATTTCGGAAACTCGTTATTTCTTAGAAGCTTGGCAACCCATCTCAATGAAAGTGCTTTCCACAGTCTTTGCCTGGGGCTACTTGAAGATGAAACAAAAAATAGCGACAAAACTGAGAACTCCTTTATTTTGTCAAGTTTCAAAGAGCTACTACAAACCATGTTGGATTTAGAGTTCCAAATTCATCTTTCAATATAGGAGAGAACAGAGGGAAACCTAAATATAAAAATTGCTACTGTAGACGAACGCTTCAACCTAGAAGAACAAAATTTGGTGAGCCAAGTGGGATTTGTGTACTTATCATTACCACCAAGTATCATCAAGATTGGGTGAAAAAATATTAGCTGGTATTTCGGAAACTCTCTATTTCTTAGAAGCTTGGCAACCCCTCTCAATGAAAGTGCTTTTCCACAGTCTGTGCCTAGGGCTACTTGAAGAGGAAACAAACCATAGAGACAAATCTGAGAACTCCTTTATTTTGTCAAGTTTCAAAGAGCTACTACAAACCATGTTGGATTTAGAGTTCCAAATTCATCTATCTGTATAGGAGAGAACAGAGGGAAACGTAAATATAAAAACTGCTACTGTAAACGAATGCTTCAAAATAGAAGAACAAAATTTTGTAAGCCAAGTGGGATTTGTGTACTGATCATTACCACCAAGTATCATCAAGATTGGGTGAAAAAATATTTGCTGGTATTTCGGAAACTCGTTATTTCTTAGAAGCTTGGGAACCCCTCTCAATGAAAGTGCTTTTCCACAGTCTGTGCCTGGGGCTACTTGAAGAGGAAACAAACCATAGCGACAAAACTGAGAACTCTATATTTTGTCAAGTTTCAAAGAGCTACTACAAACCATGTTGGATTTAGAGTTCCAAATTCATCTTTCTATATAGGAGAGAACAGAGAGAAATCTCAATATAAAAACTGCTACTGTAGAAGAACGCTTCTACCTAGAAGACCAAAATTTGGTGAGCCAAGTGGGATTTGAGTACTGATCATTACCACCAATTATCATCAAGATTGGGTGAAAAAATATTTGCTGGTATTTCAGAAACTCGTTATTTCTTAGAAGCTTGGCAACCCCTCTCAATGAAAGTGCTTTTCCAGAGTCTGTGCCTAGGGCTACTTGAAGAGGACAGAAACCATAGAGACAAATCTGAGAACTCCTTTATTTTGTCAAGTTTCAAAGAGCTACTACACACCATTTTGGATTTAGAGTTCCAAAATCATCTATCTATATAGGAGAGAACAGAGGGAAACCTAAATATAAAAACTGCTACTGTAGACGAATGCTTCAACCTAGAAGAACAAAATTTTGTAAGCCAAGTGGGATTTGTGTACTGATCATTACCACCAAGTATCATCAAGATTGGGTGAAAAAATATTTGCTGGTATTTCGGAAACTCGTTATTTCTTAGAAGCTTGGCAACCCCTCTCAATGAAAGTGCTTTTCCACAGTCTGTGCCTAGGGCTACTTGAAGAGGAAACAAACCATAGAGAAAATCTGAGACCTCCTTTATTGTGTCAAGTTTCAAAGAGCTACTACAAACCATGTTGGATTTAGAGTTCCAAATTCATCTATCTATATTGGAGAGAACAGAGAGAAACCTAAATATAAAAACTGCTACTGTAGACGAACGCTTCAACCTAGAAGAACAAAATTTGGTGAGCCAAGTGGGATTTGTGTACTGATCATTACCTCCAAGTATCATCAAGATTGTGTGAAAAAATATTTGCTGGTATTATGGAAACTCGTTATTTCTTAGAAGCTTGGGAACCCCTCTCAATGAAAGTGCTTTTCCACAGTCTGTGCCTGGGGCTACTTGAAGAGGAAACAAACCATAGCGACAAAACTGAGAACTCCTATATTTTGTCAAGTTTCAAAGAGCTACTACAAACCATGTTGGATTTAGAGTTCCAAATTCATCTATCTATATATGAGAGAACAGAGGGAAACCTAAATATAAAATCTGCTACTGTAGACGAACGCTTCAACCTAGAAGAACAAAATTTGGTGATCCAAGTGGGATTTGTGTACTGATCATTCCCACCAAGTATCATCAAGATTGGGTGAAAAAATATTTGCTGGTATTTCGGAAACTCGTTATTTCTTAGAAGCTTGGGAACCCCTCTCAATGAAAGTGCTTTTCCACAGTCTGTGCCTGGGGCTACTTGAAGAGGAAACAAACCATAGCGACAAAACTGAGAACTCCTATATTTTGTCAAGTTTCAAAGAGCTACTACAAACCATGTTGGATTTAGAGTTCCAAATTCATCTTTCTATATAGGAGAGAACAGAGGGAAACCTCAATAAAAAAACTGCTACTGTAGACGAACGCTTCAACCTAGAAGAACAAAATTTGGTGAGCCAAGTGGGATTTGTGTACTGATCATTAGCAACAAGTATCATCAAGATTGGGTGATAAAATATTCGCTGGTATTTCGGAAACTCGTTATTTCTTAGAAGGGTTGGCAACCCCTCTCAAAAAAGTGCTTTTCCACAGTCTGTGCCTAGGGCTACTTGAAGAGGAAACAAACCATAGAGACAAATCTGAGACCTCCTTTATTTTGTCATGTTTCAAAGAGCTACTACAAACAATGTTGGATTTAGAGTTAAAAAATCCTGTTTCTATATAGGAGAGAACAGAGGGAAACCTAAATATAAAAACTGCTACTGTAGACGAACGCTTCAACCTAGCAGAACAAAATTTGGTGGTCCAAGTGGGATTTGTGTACTGACCATTAGCACCAAGTATCATCAAGATTGGGTGAAAAAATATTTGCTGGTATTTCGGAAGCTCGTTATTTTTTAGAAGCTTGGGAACCCCTCTCAATGAAAGTGCTTTTCCACAGTCTCTGCCTAGGGCTACTTGATGAGGAAACGAACCATAGAGACAAATCTGAGAACTCCTTTATTTTGTCAAGTTTCAAAGAGCTACTGCAAACCATGTTGGATTTAGAGTTCCAAAATTCATCTATCTATATAGGAGAGAACAGAGAGAAATCTAAATATAAAAACTGCTACTGTAGACGAACGCTTCAACCTAGAAGACCAAAATTTGGTGAGCCAAGTGGAATTTGTGTACTGATCATTACCACCAAGTATCAACAAGATTGTGTGAAAAAATATTTGCTGGTATTTCGGAAACTCGTTATTTCTTAGAAGCTTGGCAACCCATCTCAATGAAAGTGCTTTCCACAGTCTGTGCCTAGGGCTTCTTTAAGAGGAAACAAACCATAGAGACAAAACTGAGAACTCCTTTATTTTGTCAAGTTTCAAAGAGCTACTACAAACCATGTTGGATTTAGAGTTCCAAATTCATCTATATATATAGGAGAGAACAGAGGGAAACCTAAATATAAAAACTGCTACTGTAGACGAACGCTTCAACCTAGAAGAACAAAATTTGGAGAGCAATGTGGGATTTGTGTACTGATCATTACCACCAAGTATCATCAAGATTGGGTGAAAAAATATTTGCTGGTATTTCGGAAACTCGTTATTTCTTTAAAGCTTGGCAACCCCTTTCAAAGAAAGTGCTTTTCCCGAGTCTCTGCTTAGGGCTACTTAAAGAGGAAACAAACCATAGAGACAAAACTGAGAACTCCTTTATTTTGTCAAGTTTCAAAGAGCTACTACAAACCATGTTGGATTTAGAGTTCCAAATTCAACTATCTATATAGGAGAGAACAGAGAGAAACCTAAAATATATAAACTGCTATTGTAGACGAACGCTTCAACCTAGAAGAACAAAATTTGGTGAGCCAAGTTGGATTTGTGTACTGACCATTAGCACCAAGTATCATCAAGATTGGGTGAATAAATATTTGCTGGTATTTCGGAAACTCGTTATTTCTTAGAAGCTTCGGAACCCCTCTCAATGAAAGTGCTTTTCCACTGTCTGTGCCTGGGGCTACTTGAAGAGGAAACAAACCATAGCGACAAAACTGAGAACTCCTTTATTTTGTCAAGTTTCAAAGAGCTACTACAAACCATGTTGGATTTAGAGTTCCAAATTCATCTTTCTATATAGGAGAGAACAGAGGGAATCCTAAATATAAAAACTGCTACTGTAGACGAACGCTTCAACCTAGAAGCAAAATTTGGTGAACCAAGTGGGATTTGTGTACTGATCATGACCACCAAGTATCATCAAGATGGGGTGAAAAATATTTGCTGGTATTTCGGAAACTCGTTATTTCTTAGAAGCTTGGGAACCCCTCTCAATGAAAGTGCTTTTCCACAGTCTGTGCCTAGGGCTACTTGATGAGGAAACAAACCATAGAGACAAACCTGAGAACTGCTTTATTTTGTCAAGTTTCAAAATAGCTACTGCAAACCATGTTGGATTTAGAGTTCCAAATTCATCTATCTATATAGGAGAGAACAGAGAGAAATCTAAATATAAAAACTGCTACTGTAGACGAACGCTTCAACCTAGAAGACCAAAATTTGGTTAGCCAAGTGGGATTTGTGTACTGATCATTACCACCAAGTATCAACAAGATTGTTTGAAAAAATATATGCTGGTATTTCGGAAACTCTTTATTTCTTAGAAGCTTGGCAACCCATCTCAATGAAAGTGCTTTCCACAGTCTGTGCCTAGGGCTACTTTAAGAGGAAAAAAACCATAGAGACAAAACTGAGAACTCCTTTATTTTGTCAAGTTTCAAAGAGCTACTACAAACCATGTTGGATTTAGAGTTCCAAATTCATCTATCTATATAGGAGAGAACAAAGGGAAACCTAAATATAAAAACTGCTACTGTAGACGAACGCTTCAACCTAGAAGAACAAAATTTGGTAAGCCAAGTGGGATTAGTGTACTGATCATTACCCCCAAGTATCATCAAGATTGGGTGAAAAAATATTTGCTGGTATTTCGGAAACTCGTTATTTCTTAGAAGCTTGGCAACCCCTCTCAATGAAAGTGCTTTTCCACAGTCTGTGCCTAGGGCTACTTGAAGAGGAAACAAACCATAGAGACAAATCAGAGAACTCCTTTATTTTGTCAAGTTTCAAAGAGCTACTACAAACCATGTTGGATTTAGAGTTCCAAATTCATCTATCTATATAGGAGAGAACAGAGGGAAACCTAAATATAAAAACTGCTACTGTAGACGAATGCTTCAACCTAGAAGAACAAAATATTGTAAGCCAAGTGGGATTTGTGTACTCATCATTACCACCAAGTATCATAAAGATTGGGTGAAAAAATATTTGCTGGTATTTCGGAAACTCGTTATTTCTTAGAAGCTTGGCAACCCCTCTCAATGAAAGTGCTTTTCCACAGTCTGTGCCTAGGGCTACTTGAAGAGGAAACAAACCATAGACAAAATCTGAGACCACCTTTATTTTGTCAAGTTTCAAAGAGCTACTACAAACCATGTTGGATTTAGAGTCCCAAATTCATCTATCTATATTGGAGAGAACAGAGAGAAACCTAAATATAAAAACTGCTACTGTAGACGAACGCTTCAACCTAGAAGAACAAAATTTGGTGAGCCAAGTGGGATTTGTGTACTGATCATTACCTCCAAGTATCAAAAAGATTGTGTGAAAAAATATTTGCTGGTATTTCGGAAACTTGTTATTTCTTAGAAGCTTGGCAACCCATCTCAATGAAAGTGCTTTTCCACAGTCTGTGCCTAGGGCTACTTGAAGAGGAAACAAACCATAGCGACAACTGAGAACTCCTTTATTTTTTCAAGTTTCAAAGAGCTACTACAAACCATGTTGGATTTAGAGTTCCAAATTCATCTATCTATATAGGAGAGAACAGAGGGAAACCTAAATATAAAAACTGCTACTGTACATGAACGCTTCAACCTAGAAGAACTAAATTTGGTGAGCCAAGTGGGTTTTGTGTACTGATCATGAACACCAAGTATCAACAAGATTGGGTGAAAAAATATTTGCTGGTATTTCGGAAACTCGTTATTTCTTAGAAGCTTGGCAACCCATCTCAATGAAAGTGCTTTCCACATTCTGTGCCTAGGGCTACTTGAAGAGGAAACAATCCATAGAGACAAAACTGAGAACTCCTTTATTTTGTCAAGTTTCAATGAGCTACTACAAACCATGATGGATTTAGAGTTCCAAATTCATCTATCTATATATGAGAGAACAGAGTGAAACCTAAATATAAAAACTGCTACTGTAGACGAACGCTTCAACCTAGAAGAACAAAATTTGGTGAGCCAAGTGGGATTTGTGTACTGATCATGACCACCAAGTATCATCAAGATTGGGTGAAAAAATATTTGCTCTTATTTCGGAATCTCGTTATTTCTTAGAAGCTTGGGAACCCCTCTCAATGAAAGTGCTTTTCCACAGTCTGTGCCTACGGCTACTTGATGAGGAAACAAACCATAGAGACAAACCTGAGAACTCCTTTATTTTGTCTAGTTTCAAAATAGCTACTGCAAACCATGTTGGATTTAGAGTTCCAAATTCATCTATCTATATAGGAGAGAACAGAGAGAAATCTAAATATAAAAACTGCTACTGTAGACGAACGCTTCAACCTAGAAGACCAAAATTTGGTTAGCCAAGTGGGATTTGTGTACTGATCATTACCACCAAGTATCAACAAGATTGTGTGAAAAAATATATGCTGGTATTTCGGAAACTCTTTATTTCTTAGAAGCTTGGCAACCCCTCTCAATGAAAGTGCTTTTCCACAGTCTGTGCCTAGGGCTACTTGAAGAGGAAACAAACCATAGAGACAAAACTGAGAACTCCTTTATTTTGTCAAGTTTCAACAAGCTACTACAAACCATGATGGATTTAGAGTTCCAAATTCATCTATCTATATTGGAGAGAACAGAGTGAAACCTAAATATAAAAACTGCTACTGTAGACGAACGCTTCAACCTAGAAGAACAAAATTTGGTGAGCCAAGTGGGATTTGTGTACTAATCATGACCACCAAGTATCATCAAGATTGGGTGAAAAAATATTTGCTGGTATTTCGGAAACTCGTTATTTCTTAGAAGCTTGGGAACCCCTCTCAATGAAAGTGCTTTTCCACAGTCTGTGCCTAGGGCTACTTGAAGAGGAAACAAACCATAGCGACAAAACTGAGAACTCCTTTATTTTGTCAAGTTTCAAAGAGCTACTACAAACCATGTTGGATTTAGAGTTCCAAATTCATCTTTCTACATAGGAGAGAACAGAGGGAAACCTAAATATAAAAACTGCTACTGTAGACGAACGCTTCAACCTAGAAGAACAAAATTGGTGAGCCAAGTGGGATTTGTGTACTGATCATTAGCACCAAGTATCATCAAGATTGGGTGAAAAAATATTTGCTGGTATTTCGGAAACTCGTAATTTCTTAGAAGCTTGGCAACCCCTCTCAATGAAAGTGCTTTTCCACAGTCTGTGCCTAGGGCTACTTGAAGAGGAAACAAACCATAGAGACAAATCTGAGAACTCCTTTATTTTGTCAAGTTTCAAAGAGCTACTACAAACCATGTTGGATTTAGAGTTCCAAATTCATCTATCTATATAGGAGAGAACAGAGAGAAACCTAAATATAAAAACTGCTACTGTAGACGAACGCTTCAACCTAGAAGAACAAAGTTTGGTGAGCCAAGTGGGATTTGTGTACTGATCATTACCTCCAAGTATCAACAAGATTGTGTGAAAAAATATTTGTTGGTATTTCGGAAACTCCTTATTTCTTAGAAGCTTGGCAACCCATCTCCATGAAAGTGCATTTCCACAGTCTGTGCCTAGGGCTACTTGAAGAGGAAACAAACCATAGAGACAAAACTGAGAACTACTTTATTTTGTCAAGTTTCAAAGAGCTACTACAAACCATGTTGGATTTAGAGTTCCAAATTCATCTATCTATATATGAGAGAACAGAGTGAATCCTAAATATAAAAACTGCTACTGTAGACGAACGCTTCAACCTAGAAGAACAAAATTTGGTGAGCCAATTGGGATTTGTGTACTGATCATTACCACCAAGTATCATCAAGATTGGGTGAAAAAATATTTGCTGGTATTTCGGAAACTCGTTATTTCTTAGAAGCTTGGGAACCCCTCTCAATGAAAGTGCTTTTCCACAGTCTGTGCCTGGGGCTACTTGAAGAGGATACAAACCATAGAGGCAAATATGAGAACTCCTTTATTTTGTCAAGTTTCAAAGAGCTACTACAAACCATGTTGGATCTATTGTTCCAAATTCATCTATCTATATAGGAGAGAACAGAGGGAAACCTAAATATAAAAACTGCTACTGTAGACGAAAGCTTCAAACTAGAAGAACAAAATTTCGTGAGCCAAGTGGGATTTGTGTACTGATCATTACCACCAAGAATCATCAAATTTGGGTGAAAAAATATTTGCTGGTATTTCGGAAACTCGTTATTTCTTAGAAGCTTGGCAACCCCTCTCAATGAAAGTGCTTTTCCAAGGTCTGTGCCTAGGGCTACTTGAAGAGGAAACAAACCATAGAGACAAAACTGAGAACTCCTTTATTTTGTCAAGTTTCAAAGAGCTACTACAAACCATGTTGGATTTAGAGTTCCAAATTCATCTATCTATATAGGAGAGAACAGAGAGAAACCTAAATATAAAAACTGCTACTGTAGCCGAACGCTTCAACCTAGAAGAACAAATTTGGTGAGCCAAGTGGAATTTGAGTACTGATCATTACCACCAAGTATCATCAAGATTGGGTGAAAAAATATTTGCTGGTATTTTGGAAACTCGTTATTTCTTAGAAGCTTGGCAACCCCCCTCAATGAAAGTGCTTTCCACAGTCTGTGCCTAAGGCTACTTGAAGAGGAAACAAACCATAGAGAGAAAACTGAGAACTCCTTTATTTTGTCAAGTTACAAAGAGCTACTACAAACCATGTTGGATTTAAAGTTCCAAATTCATCTATCTATATAGGATAGAACAGAGAGAAACCTAAAATATAAAAACTGCTACTGTAGATGAACACTTCAACCTAGAAGAACAAAATTTGGTGAGGCAAGTGGGATTTGTGTACTGATCACTACCACCAAGTATCATCAAGATTGGGTGAAGAAATATTTGCTGGTATTTCGGAAACTCGTTATTTCTTAGAACTTGGCAAGCAATCTCAATGAAAGTGCTTTCCACAGTCTGTGCCTAGGGCTACTTTAAGAGGAAACAACCTTAGAGACAAAACTGAGAACTCCTTTATTTTGTCAAGTTTCAAAGAGCTACTACAAACCATGTTGGATTTAGAGTTCCAAATTCATGTATCTATATATGAGAGAACAGTGGGGAAACCTAAATATAAAAACTGCTACTGTAGACGAAAGCTTCAAACTAGAAGAACAAAATTTCGTGAGCCAAGTGGAATTTGTACACTGATCATTACCACCAAGAATCATCAAATTTGGGTGAAAAAATATTTGCTGGTATTTCGGAAACTCGTTATTTCTTAGAAGCTTGGCAACCCCTCTCAATGAAAGTGCTTTTCCAAGGTCTGTGCCTAGGGCTACTTGAAGAGGAAACAAACCATAGAGACAAAACTGAGAACTCCTTTATTTTGTCAAGTTTCAAAGAGCTACTACAAACCATGTTGGATTTAGAGTTCCAAATTCATCTATCTATATAGGAGAGAACAGAGAGAAACCTAAATATAAAAACTGCTACTGTAGCCGAACGCTTCAACTTAGAAGAACAAAATTTGGTGAGCCAAGTGGAATTGAGTACTGATCATTACCACCAAGTATCATCAAGATTGGGTGAAAAAATATTTGCTGGTATTTTGGAAACTCGTTATTTCTTAGAAGCTTGGCAACCCCTCTCAATGAAAGTGCTTTGCACAGTCTGTGCCTAAGGCTACTTGAAGAGGAAACAAACCATAGAGAGAAAATTGAGAACTCCTTTATTTTGTCAAGTTACAAAGAGCTACTACAAACCATGTTGGATTTAGAGTTCCAAATTCATCTATCTATATAGGAAGAACAGAGAGAAACCTAAATATAAAAACTGTACTGTAGATGAACGCTTCAACCTAGAAGAACAAAATTTGGTGAGGCAAGTGGGATTTGTGTACTGATCACTACCACCAAGTATCATCAAGATTGGGTGAAGAAATATTTGCTGGTATTTCGGAAACTCGTTATTTCTTAGAAGCATGGCAAGCAATCCAATGAAAGTGCTTTCCACAGTCTGTGCCTAGGGCTACTTTAAGAGGAAACAAACCATAGAGACAAAACTGAGAACTCCTTTATTTTGTCAAGTTTCAAAGAGCTACTACAAACCATGTTGGATTTAGAGTTCCAAATTCATCTATCTATATAAGAGAGAACAGAGGGAAACCTAAATATAAAAACTGCTACTGTACACGAATGCTTCATCTTGATGAACAAAAATTGATTAGCCAAGTGGGATTTGTGTACTGATCATTACCACCAAGTATCAACAAGATTGTGTGAAAAAATATTTGCTGGTATTTCGGAAACCCTTTATTTCTTAGAAGCTTGGCAACCCATCTCAATGAAAGTGCTTTCCACAGTCTGTGCCTAGGGCTACTTTAAGAAAAAACAAACCATAGAGACAAAACTGAGAACTCCTTTATTTTGTCAAGTTTCAAAGAGCTACTACAAACCATGTTGGATTTAGAGTTCCAAATTCATCTATCTATATTGGAGAGAACAGAGAGAAACCTAAATATAAAAACTGCTACTGTACATGAACGCTTCAACCTAGAAGAACTAAATTTGGTGAGCCAAGTGGGTTTTGTGTACTGATCATGACCACCAAGTATCAACAAGATGTGTGAAAAAAATATTTGCTGGTATTTCGGAAACTCGTTATTTCTTAGAAGCTTGGCAACCCCATCTCAATGAAAGTGCTTTCCACAGTCTGTGCCTAGGGCTACTTGAAGAGGAAACAATCCATAGAGACAAAACTGAGAACTCCTTTATTTTGTCAAGTTTCAATGAGCTACTACAAACCATGTTGGATTTAGAGTTCCAAATTCATCTATCTATATATGAGAGAACAGAGTGAAATCTAAATATAACAACTGCTACTGTAGACGAACGCTTCAACCTAGAAGAACAAAATTTGGTGAGCCAAGTGGGATTTGTGTACTGATCATGACCACCAAGTATCATCAAGATTGGGTGAAAAATATTCGCTGGTATTTCCGAAACTCGTTATTTCTTAGAAGCTTGGGAACCCCTCTCAATGAAAGTGCTTTTCCACAGTCTGTGCCTAGGGCTACTAGATGAGGAAACAAACCATAGCGACAAAACTGAGAACTCCTTTATTTTGTCAAGTTTCAAAGAGCTACTACAAACCATGTTGGATTTAGAGTTCCAAATTCATCTTTCTATATAGAAGAGAACAGAGGGAAACCTAAATATAAAAACTGCTACTGTAGACGAACGCTTCAAACATAGAAGAACAAAATTTGGTGAGCCAAGTGGGATTTGTGTACTGATCATTAGCACCAAGTATCATCAAGATTGGGTGAAAAAATATTTGCTGGTATTTCGGAAACTCGTAATTTCTTAGAAGCTTGGCAACCCCTCTCAATGAAAGTGCTTTTCCACAGTCTGTGCCTAGGGCTACCTGAAGAGAAACAAACCATAGAGACAAACTGAGAACTCCTTTATTTTGTCAAGTTTCAAAGAGCTACTACAAACCATGTTGGATTTAGAGTTCCAAATTCATCTATCTATATGGGAGAGAACAGAGGGAAAACTAAATATAAAAACTGTTACTGTAGACGAACGCTTCAACCTAGAAGAACAAAATTTGGTGAGCCAAGTGGGATTTGTGTACTGATCATTACCACCAAGTATCATCAAGATTGGGTGAAAAAATATTTGCTGTATTTCGGAAACTCGTTATTTCGTAGAAGCTTGGCTACCCCTCCAATGAAAGTGCTTTCCACAGTCTGTGCCTAGGGCTAATTTAAGAGGAAACAAACCATAGAAACAAAACTGAGAACTCCTTTATTTTGTCAAGTTTCAAAGAGCTACTACAAACCATGTTGGATTTAGAGTTCCAAATTCATCTATCTATATAGGAGAGAACAGAGGGAAACCTAAATATAAAAACTGCTACTGTAGACGAACGCTTCAACCTAGAAGAACAAAATTTGGTGAGCCAAGTGGGATTTGTGTACTGATCATTACCACCAAGTATCATCAAGTTTGGGTGAAAAAATATTTGCTGGTATTTCGGAAACTCGTTATTTCTTAGAAGCTTGCTAACCCCTCTCAATGAAATTGCTTTTCCACAGTCTGTGCCTAGGGCTACTTGAAGAGGAAACAAACCATAGAGACAAATCTGAGAACTCCTTTATTTTGTCAAGTTTCAAAGAGATACTACAAACCGTGTTGGATTTAGAGTTCCAAATTCATCTATCTATATAGGAGAGAACAGAGGGAAACCTAAATATAAAAACTGCTACTGTAGACGAATGCTTCAACCTAGAAGAACAAAATTTTGTAAGCCAAGTGGGATTTGTGTACTGATCATTACCACCAAGTATCATCAAGATTGGGTGAAAAAATATTTGCTGGTATTTCGGAAACTCGTTATTTCTTAGAAGCTTGGCAACCCCTCTCAATGAAAGTGCTTTTCCACAGTCTGTGCCTAGGGCTACTTGAAGAGGAATCAAACCATAGAGAAAATCTGAGACCTCCTTTATTTTGTCAAGTTTCAAAGAGCTACTACAAACCATGTTGGATTTAGAGTTTCAAATTCATCTATCTATATTGGAGAGAACAGAGAGAAACCTAAATATAAAAACTGCTACTGTACATGAACGCTTCAACCTAGAAGAACTAAATTTGGTGAGCCAAGTGGGTTTTGTGTACTGATCATGACCACCAAGTATCAACAAGATGTGTGAAAAAATATTTGCTGGTATTTCGGAAACTCGTTATTTCTTAGAAGCTTGGCAACCCATCTCAATGAAAGTGCTTTCCACAGTCTGTGCCTAGGGCTACTTGAAGAGGAAACAATCCATAGAGACAAAACTGAGAACTCCTTTATTTTGTCAAGTTTCAATGAGCTACTACAAACCATGTTGGATTTAGAGTTCCAAATTCATCTATCTATATATGAGAGAACAGAGTGAAACCTAAATATAACAACTGCTACTGTAGACGAACGCTTCAACCTAGAAGAACAAAATTTGGTGAGCCAAGTGGGATTTGTGTACTGATCATGACCACCAAGTATCATCAAGATTGGGTGAAAAAATATTCGCTGGTATTTCGGAAACTCGTTATTTCTTAGAAGCTTGGGAACCCCTCTCAATGAAAGTGCTTTTCCACAGTCTGTGCCTAGGCCTACTAGAAGAGGAAACAAACCATAGCGACAAAACTGAGAACTCCTTTATTTTGTCAAGTTTCAAAGAGCTACTACAAACCATGTTGGATTTAGAGTTCCAAATTCATCTTTCTATATAGAAGAGAACAGAGGAAACCTAAATATAAAAACTGCTACTGTAGACGAACGCTTCAACATAGAAGAACAAAATTTGGTGAGCCAAGTGAAATTTGTGTACTGATCATTAGCACCAAGTATCATCAAGATTGGGTGAAAAAATATTTGCTGGTATTTCGGAAACTCGTAATTTCTTAGAAGCTTGGCAACCACTCTCAATGAAAGTGCTTTTCCACAGTCTGTGCCTAGGGCTACCTGAAGAGAAACAAACCATAGAGACAAAACTGAGAACTCCTTTATTTTGTCAAGTTTCAAAGAGGTACTACAAACCATGTTGGATTTAGAGTTCCAAATTCATCTATCTATATGGGAGAGAACAGAGGGAAAACCTAAATATAAAAACTGTTACTGTAGACGAACGCTTCAACCTAGAAGAACAAAATTTGGTGAGCGAAGTGGGATTTGTGTACTGATCATTAGCACCAAGTATCATCAAGATTGGGTAAAAAAATATTTGCTGTATTTCGGAAACTCGTTATTTCGTAGAAGCTTGGCTACCCCTCCCAATGAAAGTGCTTTCCACAGTCTGTGCCTAGGGCTAAATTTAAGAGGAAACAAACCATAGAAACAAAACTGAGAACTCCTTTATTTGTCAAGTTTCAAAGAGCTACTACAAACCATGTTGGACTTAGAGTTCCAAATTCATCTATCTATATAGGAGAGAACAGAGAGAAACCTAAATATAAAAACTGCTACTATAGACGAACGCTTCAACCTAGAAGAACAAAATTTGGTGAGCGAAGTGGGATTTGTGTACTGATCATTAGCACCAAGTATCATCAAGATTGGGTGTAAAAATATTTGCTGGTATTTCGGAAACTCGTTATTTCGTAGAAGCTTGGCAAACCCTCTCAATGAAAGTGCATTCCACAGTCTGTGCCTAGGGCTACTTGAAGAGGAAACAAAACCATAGAGTCAAATCTGAGAACTCCTTTATTTTGTCAAGTTTCAAAGAGCTACTACAAACCATGTTGGATTTAGAGTTCCAAATTCATCTATCTGTATAGGAGAGAACAGAGAGAAACCTAAATATAAAAACTGCTACTGTACTCGAACGCTTCAACCTAGAAGAACTGAATTTGGTGACCCAAGTGGGATTTGTGTACTGATCATTAGCAAGAAGTATCATCAAGATTGGGTGAAAAAATATTTGCTGGTATTTCGGAAAATCGATATTTCTTAGAAGCTTGGCAACCCCTCTCAATTAAAGTGCTTTTCCACAGTCTGTGCCTAGGGCTACTTGAAGAGGAAACAAACCATAGAGACAAAACTGAGAACTCCTTTATTTTGTCAAGTTTCAAAGAGCTACTACAAACCATGTTGGATTTAGAGTTCCAAATTCATCTATCTATATAGGAGAGAACAGAGAGAAACCTAAATATAAAAACTGCTACTGTAGCCGAACGCTTCAACCTAGAAGAACAAAATTTGGTGAGCCAAGTGGAATTGAGTACTGATCATTACCACCAAGTATCATCAAGATTGGGTGAAAAATATTTGCTGGTATTTTGGAAACTCGTTATTTCTTAGAAGCTTGGCAACCCCTCTCAATGAAAGTGCTTTGCACAGTCTGTGCCTAAGGCTACTTGAAGAGGAAACAAACCATAGAGAGAAAACTGAGAACTCCTTTATTTTGTCAAGTTACAAAGAGCTACTACAAACCATGTTGGATTTAGAGTTCCAAATTCATCTATCTATATAGGAGAGAACAGAGAGAAACCTAAATATAAAAACTGCTACTGTAGATGAACGCTTCAACCTAGAAGAACAAAATTTGGTGAGGCAAGTGGGATTTGTGTACTGATCACTACCACCAAGTATCATCAAGATTGGGTGAAGAAATATTTGCTGGTATTTCGGAAACTCGTTATTTCTTAGAAGCTTGGCAAGCAATCTCAATGAAAGTGCTTTCCACAGTCTGTGCCTAGGGCTACTTTAAGAGGAAACAAACCATAGAGACAAAACTGAGAACTCCTTTATTTTGTCAAGTTTCAAAGAGCTACTACAAACCATGTTGGATTTAGAGTTCCAAATTCATCTATCTATATAAGAGAGAACAGAGGGAAACCTAAATATAAAAACTGTACTGTACACGAATGCTTCATCTTGATGAACAAAAATTGATTAGCCAAGTGGGATTTGTGTACTGATCATTACCACCAAGTATCAACAAGATTGTGTGAAAAAATATTTGCTGGTATTTCGGAAACCCTTTATTTCTTAGAAGCTTGGCAACCATCTCAATGAAAGTGCTTTCCACAGTCTGTGCCTAGGGCTACTTTAAGAGGAAACAAACCATAGAGACAAAACTGAGAACTCCTTTATTTGTCAAGTTTCAAAGAGCTACTACAAACCATGTTGGATTTAGAGTTCCAAATTCATCTATCTATATTGGAGAGAACAGAGAGAAACCTAAATATAAAAACTGCTACTGTACATGAACGCTTCAACCTAGAAGAACTAAATTTGGTGAGCCAAGTGGGTTTTGTGTACTGATCATGACCACCAAGTATCACAAGATGTGTGAAAAAAATATTTGCTGGTATTTCGGAAACTCGTTATTTCTTAGAAGCTTGGCAACCCATCTCAATGAAAGTGCTTTCCACAGTCTGTGCCTAGGGCTACTTGAAGAGGAAACAATCCATAGAGACAAAACTGAGAACTCCTTTATTTTGTCAAGTTTCAATGAGCTACTACAAACCATGTTGGATTTAGAGTTCCAAAATTCATCTATCTATATATGAGAGAACAGAGTGAAATCTAAATATAACAACTGCTACTGTAGACGAACGCTTCAACCTAGAAGAACAAAATTTGGTGAGCCAAGTGGGATTTGTGTACTGATCATGACCACCAAAGTATCATCAAGATTGGGTGAAAAAATATTCGCTGGTATTTCCGAAACTCGTTATTTCTTAGAAGCTTGGGAACCCCTCTCAATGAAAGTGCTTTTCCACAGTCTGTGCCTAGGGCTACTAGAAGAGGAAACAAACCATAGCGACAAAACTGAGAACTCCTTTATTTTGTCAAGTTTCAAAGAGCTACTACAAACCATGTTGGATTTAGAGTTCCAAATTCATCTTTCTATATAGAAGAGAACAGAGGGAAACCTAAATATAAAAACTGCTACTGTAGACGAACGCTCAACATAGAAGAACAAAATTTGGTGAGCCAAGTGGGATTTGTGTACTGATCATTAGCACCAAGTATCATCAAGATTGGGTGAAAAAATATTTGCTGGTATTTCGGAAACTCGTAATTTCTTAGAAGCTTGGCAACCCCTCTCAATGAAAGTGCTTTTTCCACAGTCTGTGCCTAGGGCTACCTGAAGAGAAACAAACCATAGAGACAAAACTGAGAACTCCTTTATTTTGTCAAGTTTCAAAGAGCTACTACAAACCATGTTGGATTTAGAGTTCCAAATTCATCTATCTATATGGGAGAGAACAGAGGAAAACTAAATATAAAAACTGTTACTGTAGACGAACGCTTCAACCTAGAAGAACAAAATTTGGTGAGCCAAGTGGGATTTGTGTACTGATCATTACCACCAAGTATCATCAAGATTGGGTGAAAAAATATTTGCTGGTATTTCGGAACTCGTTATTTCGTAGAAGCTTGGCTACCCCTCCCAATGAAAGTGCTTTCCACAGTCTGTGCCTAGGGCTAATTTAAGAGGAAACAAACCATAGAAACAAAACTGAGAACTCCTTTATTTTGTCAAGTTTCAAAGAGCTACTACAAACCATGTTGGATTTAGAGTTCCAAATTCATCTATCTATATAGGAGAGAACAGAGGGAAACCTAAATATAAAACTGCTACTGTAGACGAACGCTTCAACCTAGAAGAACAAAATTTTGGTGAGCCAAGTGGGATTGTGTACTGATCATTACCACCAAGTATCATCAAGTTTGGGTGAAAAAATATTTGCTGGTATTTCGGAAACTCGTTATTTCTTAGAAGCTTGCTAACCCCTCTCAATGAAATTGCTTTTCCACAGTCTGTGCCTAGGGCTACTTGAAGAGGAAACAAACCATAGAGACAAATCTGAGAACTCCTTTATTTGTCAAGTTTCAAAGAGATACTACAAACCGTGTTGGATTTAGAGTTCCAATTCATCTATCTATATAGGAGAGAACAGAGGGAAACCTAAATATAAAACTGCTACTGTAGACGAATGCTTCAACCTAGAAGAACAAAATTTGTAAGCCAAGTGGATTTGTGTACTGATCATTACCACCAAGTATCATCAAGATTGGGTGAAAAATATTTGCTGGTATTTCGGAAACTCGTTATTTCTTAGAAGCTTGGCAACCCTCTCAATGAAAGTGCTTTTCACAGTCTGTGCTAGGGCTACTTGAAGAGGAATCAAACCATAGAGAAAATCTGAGACCTCCTTTATTTTGTCAAGTTTCAAAGAGCTACTACAAACCATGTTGGATTTAGAGTTTCAAATTCATCTATCTATATTGGAGAGAACAGAGAGAAACCTAAATATAAAAACTGCTACTGTACATGAACGCTTCAACCTAGAAGAACTAAATTTGGTGAGCCAAGTGGGTTTTGTGTACTGATCATGACCACCAAGTATCAACAAGATGTGTGAAAAAAATATTTGCTGGTATTTCGGAAACTCGTTATTTCTTAGAAGCTTGGCAACCATCTCAATGAAAGTGCTTTTCCACAGTCTGTGCCTAGGGCTACTTGAAGAGGAAAACAATCCATAGAGACAAAACTGAGAACTCCTTATTTTGTCAAGTTTCAATGAGCTACTACAAACCATGTGGATTTAGAGTTCCAAATTCATCTATCTATATATGAGAGAACAGAGTGAAACCTAAATATAACAACTGCTACTGTAGACGAACGCTTCAACCTAGAAGAACAAAATTTGGTGAGCCAAGTGGGGATTTGTGTACTGATCATGACCACCAAGTATCATCAAGATGTGGTGAAAAAATATTCGCTGGTATTTCGGAAACTCGTTATTTCTTAGAAGCTTGGAACCCCTCTCAATGAAAGTGCTTTTCCACAGTCTGTGCCTAGGGC
>NW_027515587.1:0-75314 GCF_048772815.1 Callospermophilus lateralis
TTTCAATGAAAGTGCTTTTCCACAGTCTCTGCTTAGGGCTACTTGAAGAGGAAACAGACCAGAGAGACAAAACTGAGAACTACTTTTTTTTGTCAAGTTTCAAAGCGCTACTACAAACCATGTTGTATTTAGAATTCCAAATTCATCTATTTATATAGGAGAGAACAGAGGGAAACCTAAATATAAAAACTGCAACTATAGACGAACACTTCAACCTAGAAGAACAAAATTTGGGGAGTGAAGTGGGATTTGTGTACCGATCATTCACACCAATTATCATCAAGATTGCGTGAAAAAATATTTGCTGGTATTTCGGAAACTCGTTATTTCTTGGAAGCTTGGCAACCACTTTCAATGAAAGTGCTTTTCCAGAGTCTGTGCCTAGGGCTACTTAAAGAGGAAACAAACCATAAAGACAAAATTGAGAACTACTTTGTTTTGTCAAGTTTCAAAGAGCTACTACAAACCATGTTGGATTTAGAGTTCCAAATTCATCTATCTATATAGGAGAGAACAGAGGAAAACCTAAATATAAAAACTGATACTGTAGACGAATGCTTCAACCTAGAAGAACAAAATTTGGTGAGCCAAGTGGGGTTTGTGTACTGATCATTACCACCAAGTATCATCAAGATTGGGTGAAAAAATATTTGCTCGTTTTTCGGAAACTCGTTATTTCTTAGAAGCTTGGCAACCCCGTTCAATGAAAGTGCTTTTCCACAGTCTATGCCTAGGGCTACTTGAAGAGGAAACAAACCATAAAGACAAAACTGAGAACTCCTTTATTTTGTCAAGTTTCAAAGAGCTACTACAAACCATGTTGAATTTAGAGTTCCAAATTCATCTATCTATATAAAAGAGAACAGAGTGAAACCTAAAAATAAAAACTGCTACTGTAAACGAACGCTTCAACCTAGCAGAACAAAATTTGGTGAGCCAAGTGGGACTTGTGTACTTTTCATTACCACCACGTATCATCAGGATTGGGTGATAAAATATTTGCTGGTATTTCGGAAACTCGTAATATCTTGGAAGCTGGGCAACCCCTTTCAATGAAAGTGCTATTCCACAGTCTCTGCTGAGGGCTACTTGAAGAGGAAACAAACCATAGATACAAAAGGGAGAACTACTTTATTTTGTCAAGTTTCAAAGAGCTACTACAAACCATGTTGGATTTAGAGTTCGAAATTCATCTATCTATAGGAGAGAACAGAGTGAATCCTAAATATAAAAACTGCTACTGTAGACGAACGCTTAAACCTAGAAGAGCAAAATTTGGTGAGCCAAGAGGAGTTTGTGTACTGATCATTACCACCAAGTATCATCAAGATTATGTGAAAAAATATTTTCTGGTATTTCATAGACTGGTTATTTCTTAGAAGCTTGGCAACCCCTCTCAATATAAGTGCTTTTCCACAGTCTATGCCTAGGGCTACTTGAAGAGGAAACAAACCATAGAGACAAAACTGAGAACTCCTTTATTTTGTCAAGTTTCAAAGAGCTTCTACGAACCATGTTGGATTTAGAGTACCAAATTTATCTATCTATATAGGAGAGAACAGAGGGAAACCTAAATATAAAAACTGCTACTGTAGACGAACGCTTCAACCTAGAAGAACAAAATTTGGTGATCCAAGTGGGATTTGTGTACTGATCATTAGCACCAAGTATCATCAAGATTGGGTGGAAAAATACTTGCTGGTATTTCGGAAACTCGTTATTTCTTATAAGCTTGGCAACAGCTCTCAATGAAAGTGCTTTTCCAGAGTCTGTGCCTAGGGCTACATGAAGAGGAAACAAACCATAAAGACAAAACTGAGAACTCCTTTATTTGTCAAGTTTCAAAGAGCTACGACAAACCATGTTGGATTTAGAGTTCCAAATTCATCTATCTATAGGAGAGAACAGAGAGAATCCTAAATATAAAAACTGCTACTGTAGACGAACGCTTCATCCTAGAAGACCAAAATTTGGTGAGCTAAGTGGTATTTGTGTACTGATCATTACCACCACGTATGATCAAGATTGGGTGAAAAAATATTTGCTGGTATTTTGGAAACTCCTAATTTCTTGGATGCTTGGCAACCCCTTTCAATGAAAGTGCTTTTCCACAGTCTCTGCCTAGAGCTACTTGAAGAGGAAAAAAACCATAGAGACAAAACTGAGAACTCCTTTATTTTGTCAAGTTTCAAAGAGCTACTCAAACCATGTTGGATTTAGAGTTCCAAATTCATCTATCTATATATGAGAGAACAGAGGGAAACCTAAATATAAAAACTGCTACTGTAGACGAACGCTTCAACCTAGAAGAACAAAATTTGGTGAGCCAAGAGGGATTTGTGTACTGATCATTAGCAACAAGTATCATCAAGATTGGGTGAAAAAATATTTGCTGGTATTTCGGAAACTCGTTATTTCTTAGAAGCTTGACAACCCTTCTCAATGAAAGGGCTTTTCCACAGTCTGTGCCTAGGGCTACATGAAGAGGAAACAAACCACAGAGACAAAACTGAGAACTCCTTTATTTTGTCAAGTTTCAAAGAGCTACTACAAACCATGTTGGATTTAGAATTCCAAATTCATCTATCTATATATGAGAGAACAGAGGGAAACCTAAATATAAAAACTGCTACTGTAGACGAACGCTTCAACCTAGAAGAACAAAATTTTGTGAGCCAAGTGGGATTTGTGTACTGATCATTAGCACAAAGTATCATTAAGATTGGGTGAAAAAATATTTGCTGGTATTTCGGAAACTCGTTATTTCTTCGAAGCTTGGCAACCCCTCTCAATGAAAGTGCTTTTCCACAGTCTGTGCCTAGGGCTACTTGAAGAGGAAACAAACCGTAGAGAAAAAACTGAGAACTCCTTTATTTTGTCAAGCTTCAAAGAGCTACTACAAACCATGTTGGATTTAGAATTCAAATTCACCTATCTATAAAGGAGAGAACAGATGGAAACCTAAATATAAAAACTGATACTGTAGAAGAACGCTTCAACCTAGAAGAACAATATTTGGTGAGTCAAGTGGGATTTGTATACCGATCATTACCACCCAGTATCATCAAGATTGGGTGAAAAAATATTTGCTGGTATTTCGGAAACTCGTTATTTCTTGGAAGCTTGGCAACCCCTTTCAATGAAAGTGCTTTTCCAGAGTCTATGCCTAGGACTACTTAAAGAGGAAACAAAACATAGAGACAAAACGGAGAACTACTTTATTTTGTCAAGTTTCTAAGAGCTACTACAAACCATGTTGGATTTAGAGTTCCACGTTCATCTATGTATATAAGAGAGAACAGAGTGAAACCTACATATATAAACTGCTACTGTACACCAACAATTAAACCTAGAAGAACAAAATTTGGTGAGCCAGGTGGGATTTGTGTACTGTTCATTACCACAAGGTATCATAATGATTGGGTGAAAAAATATTTGCTGGTATTTCGGAAACTCATTATTTCTTAGAAGCTTGGCAAACTCTCTCAATAAAAGTGCTTTTCCACAGTCTGTGCCTAGGGCTACTTGAAGAGGAAACAAAACATAGAGACAAAATTGAACTCCTTTATTTTATCAAGTTTCAAGGAGCTATTACAAACCATGTTGAATTTAGAGTTCCAAATTCATCGATCTATATAAAAGAGAACAGAAGGAAACCTAAATATAAAAACTGCTACTGTAGACGTACGCTTCAACCTAGAAGAACAAAATTTGGTGAGCCAAGTGGGATTTGTGTACTGATCATTACCACCAAGTATCATCAAGATTGAGTGAAAAAATATTTGCTGGTTTTTCGGAAACTCGTAATTTCGTAGAAGCTTGGCAACCCCTCTCAATGAAAGTGCTTTTCCACAGTCTGTGCCTAGGGCTACTTGAAGAGGAAAATACCAGAGAGACAAAACCGAGAACTCCTTTATTTTGTCAAGTTTCAAAGAGCTACGAAAAACCATGTTGGATTTAGAGTTCCAAATTCATCTATCTATATAGGAGAGAACAGAGGGAAACCTAAATATAAAAACTGCTACTGTAGACGAACGCTTCAACCTAGAAGAACAAAATTTGGTGAGCCATGTGGGATTTATGTACTGATCATTACCACCATGTATCATCAAGATTGGGTGAAAAAATATGCTGGTATTTCGGAAAATCGTAATTTCGTAGAAGCTTGGCAACCCCTCTCAATGAAAGTGCTTTTCCACAGTCTGTGCCTAGGGCTACTTGAAGTGGAAACAAACCATAGAGACAAAACTGAGAACTCATTTACTTTGTCAAGTTTCAAAGAGCTACTACAAATCATGTTGGATTTAGAATTCCAAATTCATTTATCTATATAGGAGAGAACAGAGGGAAACCTAAATATAAATACTGCTACTGTAGACGAACGCTTCAACCTAGAAGAACAAAATGTGGTGAGCCAAGTGGGATTTGTGTACTGATCATTACCACCAAGTATCATCAAGATTGGGTGATAAAATATTTGCTGGTATTTCGGAAACTCTTAAATTCTAAGAAGCTTGGCAACCCCTCTCAATGAAAGTGCTTTTCCACAGTCTGTGCCTAGGGCTACTTGAAGAGGAAACAAACCATAGAGACAAAACTGAGAACTCCTTTATTTTGTCAAGTTTCAAAGAGCTACTACAAACCATGTTGGATTTAGAGTTCCAAATTCATCTATCTATATAGGAGAGAACAGAGGGAAACCTAAATATAAAAACTGCTACTGTAGACGAACGCTTCAACCTAGAAGAACAAAATTTGGTGAGCCAAGTGGGATTTGTGTACTGATCATTAGTACCAAGTATCATCAAGATTGGGTGAAAAAATATTTGCTGGTATTTCGGAAACTCGTAATTTCTTAGAAGCTTGGCAAAACCTCTCAATGAAAGTGCTTTTCCACAGTCTGTGCCTAGGGCTACTTGAAGAGGAAAATACCATAGAGACAAAACTGAGAACTCCTTTATTTTGTCAAGTTTCAAAGAGCTACTACAAACCATGTTGGATTTAGAGTTCCAAATTCATCTATCTATATAGGAGAGAACAGAGGGAAACCTAAATATAAAAACTGCTACTGTAGACGAACGCTTCAACCTAGAAGAACAAAATTTGGTGAGCCAAGTGGGATTTGTGTACTGATCATTACCACCAAGTATCATCAAGATTGGGTGAAAAAATATGCTGGTATTTCGGAAACTCGTAATTTCGTAGAAGCTTGGCAACCCATATCAATGAAAGTGCTTTTCCACAGTCTGTGACTAGGGCTACATGAAGAAGAAACCAATCATAGAGACAAAACTGAGAACTCATTTATTTTGTCAAGTTTCAAAGAGCTACTACAAATCATGTTGGATTTAGAGTTCCAAATTCATCTATCTATATAGGAGAGAACAGAGGGAAACCTAAATATAAATACTGCTACTGTAGACGAACGCTTCAACCTAGAAGAACAAAATGTGGTGAGCCAAGTGGGATTTGTGTACTGATTATTACCACCAAGTATCATCAAGATTGGGTGAAAAAATATTTGCTGGTATTTCGGAAACTCTTAATTTCTAAGAAGCTTGGCAACCCCTCTCAATAAAGTGCTTTTCCACAGTCTGTGCCTAGGGCTACTTGAAGAGGAAACAAACCATAGAGACAAAAATGAGAACTCCTTTATTTTGTCAAGTTTCAACGAGCTACTACAAACCATGTTGGATTTAGAGTTCCAAATTCAACTATCTATATATGAGAGAACCGAGTGAAACCTAAATATAAAAACTGCTACTGTAGACGAACGCTTCAACCTAGAAGAACAAAATTTGGTGAGCCAAGTGGGATTTGTGTACGAATCATTACCACCAAGTATCATCAAGATTGGTTGAAAAAATATTTGCTGGTATTTCGGAAACTCGTTATTTCTTAGAAGCTTGGCAACCCCTCTCAATGAAAGTGCTTTTACACAGTCTGTGCCTAGGGCTACTTGAAGAGGAAACAAACCATAGAGACAAAACTGAGAACTCCTTTATTTTGTCAAGTTTCAAAGAGCTTCTACAAAAAATGTTGAATTTAGAGTTACAAATTCATCTATCTATATAGGAGAGAACAGAGGGAAACCTAAATATAAAAACTGCTACTGTAGACGAACGCTTCAACCTAGAAGAACAAAATCTGGTGAGCCAAGTGGGATTTGTGTACTGATCAGTAGCAACAAGTATCATCAAGATTGGGTGATAAAATATTTGCTGGTATTTCGGAAACTCGTAGATTTTTAGAAGCTTGGCAAACCCTCTCAATGAAATTGCTTTTCCACAGTCTGTGCCTAGTGCTCCTTGAAGATTAAACAAACCATACAGAAAAAACTGAGAACTCCTTTATTTTGTCAAGTTTCAAAGACCTACTACAAACCATGTTTTATTTAGAGTTTCAAATTCATCTATCTATATAGGAGAGAACAGAGGGAAACCTAAATATAAAAACTGCTACTGTAGACAAACGCTTCAACCTAGAATAACAAAATTTGGTGAGCCAAGTGGGAAATGTGTACTGATCATTAGCACCAAGTATCATCAAGATTGGGTGAAAAAATATTTGCTGGTATTTTGGAAACTCGTTATTTCTTAGAAGCTTGGCAACCCCTCTCAATGAAAGTGCTTTTCCACAGTCTGTGCCTAAGGCTACTTGAAGAGGAAACAAACCATAGAGACAAAACTGAGAACTCCTTTATTTTGTCAAGTTTCAAAGGGCTACTACAAACCATGTTGGATTTAGAGTTCCAAATTCATCTAACTATATATGAGAGAACAGAGTGAAACCTAAATATAAAAACTGCTACTGTAGACGAACGCTTCAACCTAGAAGAACAAAATGTGGTGAGCCAAGTGGGATTTGTGTACTGATCATTACCAGCAAGTATCATCAAGATTGGGTGAAAAAATATTTGCTGGTATTTCGGAAACTCGTTATTTCTTAGAAGCTTGGCAGACCATCTCAATGAAAGTGCTTTTCCACAGTTTTTCCTATGGCTACTTGAAGAGGAAACAAACCATAGAGACAAAACTGAGAACTCCTTTATTTTGTCATATTTCAATGTGCTACTACAAACCATGTTGAATTTAGAGTTCCAAATTCATCTATCTATATAGGAGAGAACAGAGAGAAACCTAAATATAAAAACTGCTACTGTAGACGAACGCTTCAAGCTAGAAGAACAAGATTTGGTGAGCCAAGTGGGATTTGTGTACTGATCATTAGCACCAAGTATCATCAAGATTGGGTGAAAAAATATTTGCTGGTATTTCGGAAACTCCTTATTTCTTAGAAGATTGGCCACCCCTCTCAATGAAAGTGCTTTTCCACAGTCTGTGCCTAGGGCTACTTGAAGAGGAAACAAGCCATAGAGACAAAACTGAGAACTCCTTTATTTTGTCTAGTTTCAAAGAGCTAGTACAAACCATGTTGGATTTTGAGTTCCAAATTCATATATCTATATAGGAGAGAACAGAGGGAAACCTAAATATAAAAACTGCTACTGTAGACGAACGCTTCAACCTAGAAGAACAAAATTTGGTGAGCCAAGTGGGATTTGTGTACTGATCATGAGCAACAAGTATCATCAAGATTGGGTGAAAAAATATTTGCTGGTATTTCGGAAACTCGTAATTTCTTAGAAGCTTGGCCACCCCTCTCAATAAAAGTGCTTTTCCACAGTCTGTGCCTAGGGCTCCTTGAAGATTAAACAAACCACAGAGACAAAACTGAGAACTCCTTTATTTTGTCAATTTTCAAAGACCTACTACAAACCATGTTTTATTTAGAGTTCCAAATTCATCTATCTATATAGGAGAGAACAGAGGGAAACCTAAATATAAAAACTGCTACTGTAGACGAACGCTTCAAGCTAGAAGAACAAGATTTGGTGAGCCAAGTGGGATTTGTGTACTGATCATTAGCACCAAGTATCATCAAGATTGGGTGAAAAAATATTTTTGGTATTTCAAAAACACCTTATTTCTTAGAATCTTGGCAACCCCTCTCAAAGAAAGTGCTTTTGCGCAGTCTGTGCCTAGAGCTACTAGAAGAGGAAACAAACCATAGAGACTAAACTGAGAACTCCTTTATTTTGTCAAGTTTCATAGAGCTACTAGAAACCATGTTTTATTTAGAGTTCCAAATTCATCTATCTATATAGGAGAGAACAGAGGGAAACCTAAATATAAAAACTGCTACTGTAGACGAACGCTTCAACCTAGAAGAACAAAATTTGGTGAGCCAAGTGGGATTTGTGTACTGATCATTAGCAACAAGTATCATCAAGATTGGGTGAAAATATATTTACTGGTATTTCGGAAACTCGTTATTTCTTAGAAGCTTGGCAACCCCTCTCAATGAAGTGCTTTTCCACAGTCTGTGCCTAGAGCTACTTGAAGAGGAAACAAACCATAGAGACAAAACGGAGAACTATTTTTTTTTGTCAAGGTTCAAAGAGCTACAACAAAACATGTTTGATTTAGAGTTCCAAATTCATCTATCAATATAGGAGAGAACAGAGGGAAAACTAAATATAAAAACTGCTACTGTAGACGAACGCTTCAACCTAAGAACAAAATTCGGTGAGCCAAGTGGGAATTGTGTACTGATCATTACCACCATGTATCATCAAAATTGGGTGACAAAATATTTGCTGGTATTTCAGAAACTCGTTATTTCTTTGAAGCTTGGCAACCCCTCTCAATGAAAGTGCTTTTGCGCAATCTGTGCCTAGAGCTACTAGAAGAGGAAACAAACCATAGAGACTAAACTGAGAACTCCTTTATTTTGTCAAGTTTCAAAGAGGTACTACAAACCATGTTGGATTTAGAGTTCCAAATTCATCTATCTATATAGGAGAGAACAGAGTGAAACCTAAATATAAAAACTGCTACTGTAGACGAACGCTTAAACCTAGAAGAACAAAATTTGGTGAGCCAAGTGGGATTTGTGTACTGATCATTACCACCAAGTATCATCAAGATTGGGTGAAAAAATATTTGCTGGTATTTCGGAAACTCGATATTTCTTAGAAGCTTGGCAACCCCTCTCAATTAAGGTGCTTTTCCACAGTCTGTGCCTAGGGCTACTTGAAGAGGAAACAAGCCATAGAGACAAAACTGAGAACTCCTTTATTCTGTCAAGTTTCAAAGAGCTACTACAAACCATGTTGGATATAGCGTTCCAAATTCATCTATCTATATATGAGAGAACAGAGGGAAACCTAAATATAAAAACTGCTACTGTAGACGAACGCTTCAACCTAGAAGAAGAAAATTTTGTGAGCCAAGTGGGAATTGTGTACTGATCATTACCACCAAGTATCATCAAGATTGGGTGAAAAAATATTTCCTGGTATTTCGGAAACTCGTAATTTCTTAGAAGCATGGCAAACGCTCTCAATGTAAGTGCTTTTAGACAGTCTGTGCCTAGGGCTACTTGAAGAGGAAACAAACCATAGAGACAAAACTGAGAACTACTTTATTTTGTCAAGTTTCAAAGAGCTACTACAAACTATGTTGGATTTAGAGTTCCAAATTCATCTATCTATATATGAGAGAACAGAGTGAAACCAAAATATAAAAACTGCTACTGTAGACGAATGCTTCAAGCTAGAAGAACAAGATTTGGTGAGCCAAGTGGGATTGGTGTACTGATCATTAGCACCAAGTATCATCAAGATTGGGTGACAAAATATTTGCTGTTATTTCGGAAACTCGTTATTTCTTAGAAGCTTGGCAACCCCTCTCAATTAAAGTGCTTTTCCACAGTCTGTGCCTAGGGCTACTTGACGAGGAAACAAACCATAGAGACAAAACTGAGAACTCCTTAGTTTTGTCAAATTTCAAAGAGCTACGAAAAACCATGTTGGATTTAGAGTTCCAAATTCATCTATCTATATATGAGAGAACAGAGTGAAACCTAAATATAAAAACTGCTACTGTAGGTGAACGCTTCAACCTAGAAGAACAAAATTTGGTGAGCCAAGTGGGAATTGTGTACTGACCATTACCACCAAGTATCATCAAGATTGGGTGAAAAAATATTTGCTGGTATTTCGGAAACTCCTTATTTCTTAGAAACTTGGCAACCCCTCTCAATGAAAGTGCTTTTCCACAGTCTTTGCCTAGGGCTACTTGAAGAGGAAACAAACCATAGAGACAAAACTGAGAACTCCTTTATTTTGTCAAGTTTCATAGAGCTACTACAAACCATGTTGGATTTAGAGTTTAAAATTCATCTAAATGTATAGGAGAGAATAGAGAGAAACCTAAATATAAAAACTGGTACTGTAGATGAACGCTTCAATCTAGAAGAACAAAATTTGGTGAGCCAAGTGGGAATTGTGTACTGACCATTACCACCAAGCATCATCAAGATTGGGTGAAAAAATATTTGCTGGTATTTCGGAAAATCTTATTTCTTAGAAGCTTGGCCACCCCTCTCAATGAAAGTGCTTTTCCACAGTCTGTGCCTAGGGCTACTTGAAGAGGAAACAAGCCATAGAGACAAAACTGAGAACTCCTTTATTTTGTCAAGTTTCAAAGAGCTAGTACAAACCATGTTGGATTTTGAGTTCCAAATTCATATATCTATATATGAGAGAACAGAGGGAAACCTAAACATAAAAACTGCTACTGTAGACGAACGCTTCAACGTAGAAGAACGAAATTTGGTGAGCCAAGTGGGATTTGTGTACTGATCATTACCACCAAGTACAACAAGATTGGGTGAAAAAATATTTGCTGGTATTTCGGAAACTCGTAATTTCTTAGAGGCTTGGCAACCCCTCTCAATGAAAGTGCTTTTCCACAGTTTGTGCCTAGGGCTACTTGAAGATTAAACAAACCATAGAGACAAAACTGAGAACTCCTTTATTTTGTCAAGTTTCAAAGACCTACTACAAACCATGTTTTATTTAGAGTTCCAAATTCATCTATCTATATAGGAGAGAACAGAGGGAAACCTAAATATAAAAACTGCTACTGTAGACGAACGCTTCAACCTAGAAGAACAAAATTTGGTGAGCCAAGTGGGATTTGTGTACTGATCATTACCACCAAGTATCATCAAGTTTGGGTGAAAAAGTATTTCATGGTATTTCGGAAACTCGTAATTTCTTAGAAGCTTGGCAACTCCTCTCAATGAAAGTGCTTTTCCACAGTCTGTGCCTAGGGCTCCTTGAAGATTAAACAAACCATAGAGACAAAACTGAGAACTCCTTTATTTTGTCAAGTTTCAAAGACCTAGTGCAAACCATGTTTTATTTAGAGTTCCAAATTCATCTATCTATATAGGAGAGAACAGAGAGAAACCTAAATATAAAAACTGCTACTGTAGACGAACGCTTCAACCTAGAAGAACAAAATTTGGTGAGCCAAGTGGGAAATGTGTAATGATCATTAGCACCATGTATCATCAAGATTATGTGAAAAAATATTTGCTGGTATTTAAGAAACTCGTTACATCTTTGAAGCTTGTCAACCCCTCTCCATAAAAGTGCTTTTCCACAGTCTGTGCCTAGGGTTCCTTGAAGATTAAACAAACCATAGAGACTAAACTGAGAACTCCTTTATTTTGTCAAGTTTCAAAGAGCTACTACAAACCATGTTGGATTTAGAGTTCCAAATTCATCTATCTATATAGGAGAGAACACAGTGAAACCTAAATATAAAAACTGCTACTGTAGACGAACGCTTCAACCTAGAAGAACAAAATTTGGTGAGCCAAGTGGGATTTGTGTACTGATCATTAGCACCAAGTATCATCAAGATTGGGTGAAAAAATATTTGCTGGTATTTCGGAAACTCGATATTTCTTAGAAGCTTGGCAACCCCTCTCAATTAAAGTGCTTTTCCACAGTCTTTGCCTAGGGTTACTTGAAGAGGAAACAAGCCATAGAGACAAAACTGAGAACTCCTTTATTTTGTCAAGTTTCAAAGAACTACTATAAAATATGTTGGATATAGAGTTCCAAATTCATCTATCTATATATGAGAGAACAGAGGGAAACCTAAATATAATAACTGCTACTGTAGTCGAACGCTTCAACTTAGAAGAACAAAATTTGTTGAGCCAAGTGGGATTTGTGTACTGATCACTAACACCAAGTATCATCAAGATTCGGTGAAAAAATATTTGCTGGTATTTCGGAAACTCGTAATTTCTTAGAAGCTTGGCAACCCCTCTCAATGAAAGTGCTTTTCCACAGTCTTTGCCTAGGGCTACTTGAAGAGGAATCAAACCATAGAGACAAAACTGAGAACTCCTTTATTTTGTCAAATTTCAAAGAGCTACGAAAAACCATGTTGGATTTAGAGTTCCAAATTCATCTATCTATATAGGAGAGAACGGAGTGAAACCTACATATAAAAACTGCTACTGTAGACAAACGCTTCAACCTAGAAGAACAAAATTTGGTGAGCCAAGTGGGATTTGTGTACTGATCATTACCACCAAGTATCATCAAGATTGGGTGAAAAAATATTTGCTGGTATTTCGGAAACTCGTTATTTCTTTGAAGCTTGGCAACCCATCTCAATGAAAGTGCTTTTCCACACTGTGTACCTAGGCCTAATTGAAGAGGAAACAAACCATAGAGACAAAACTGAGAACTCCTTTATTTTGTCATATTTCAAAGAGCTACTACAAACCATGTTGGATTTAGAGTTCCAAATTCATCTAACTATATAGGAGAGAACAGAGGGAAACCTAAATATAAAAACTGCTACTGTAGACGAACGCTTCAACCTAGAAGAACAAAATTTGGTGAGCCAAGTGGGATTTGTGTACTGATCATTACCACCAAGTATCATCAAGATTTTTTGAAAAAATATTTGCTGGTAATTCGGAAACTCGTTATTTCTTAGGAGCTTGGCAACCCCTCTCAATGAAAGTGCTTTTCCACAATCTGTGCCTAGGGCTAATTGAAGACGAAACAAACCATAGAGACAAAACTGAGAACTCCTTTATTTTGTCAAGTTTCAAAGCGCTACTACAAACCATGATGGATTTAGAGTTCCAAATTCATCTAACTATATAGGAGAGAACAGAGGGAAAACTAAATATAAAAACTGCTACTGTAGACGAACGCTTCAACCTAGAAGAACAAAATTTGGTGAGCCATGTGGGAAATGTGTAATGATCATTAGCACCAAGTATCATCAAGATTATGTGAAAAAATATTTGCTGGTATTTCGTAAACTCCTTATTTCTTAGAAACTTGGCAACCCCTCTCAATGAAAGTGCTTTTCCACAGTCTTTGCCTAGGGCTACTTGAAGAGGAAACAAGCCATAGAGAAAAAACTGAGAACTCCTTTATTTTGTCAAGTTTCAAAGAGCTACTACAAACCATGTTGGAAGTAGAGTTCCAAATTCATCTATCTATATATGAGAGAACAGAGGGAAACCTAAATATAAAAACTGCTACTGTAGACGAACGCTTCAACCTAGAAGAACAAAATTTAGTGAGCCAAGTGGGATTTGTGTACTGATCACTAACACCAAGTGTCATCAAGATTGGGTGAAAAAATATTTGCTGGTATTTCGGAAACTCGTAATTTCTTAGAAGCTTGGCAACCCCTCTCAATGAAAGTGCTTTTCCACAGTCTGTGCCTAGGGCTACTTGAAGAAGAAACAAATCATAGAGACAAAACTGAGAACTCCTTTATTTTGTCAAGTTTCAAAGACCTACTACAAACCATGTTTTATTTAGAGTTCCAAATTCATCTATCTATATAGGAGAGAACAGAGGGAAACCTAAATATAAAAACTGCTACTGTAGACGAACGCTTCAACCTAGAAGAACAAAATTTGGTGAGCCAAGTGGGATTTGTGTACTGATCATTACCACCAAGTATCATCAAGTTTGGGTGAAAAAGTATTACATGGTATTTCGGAAACTCGTAATTTCTTAGAAGCTTGGCAACTCCTCTCAATGAAAGTGCTTTTCCACAGTCTGTGCCTAGGGCTCCTTGAAGATTAAACAAACCATAGAGACAAAACTGAGAACTCCTTTATTTTGTCAAGTTTCAAAGACCTACTGCAAACCATGTTTTATTTAGAGTTCCAAATTCATCTGCCGCAGTCTGGCTGGGCACAATTCAGGAGCCACTTGTCAAAAGAAACTAACTTTATTTTTAGAACTACACAAGATAAACAAAACAGCTCCTCAGGAATAAACCCTCAGAGCCCAACTGCCACCACCGGCTTCCCACAAGCCACACACCCAACAACCTCTTCTTCCCTCAATCCTCCTGCTCTTGAGGCCGATTGGCTGGGTTGCATGGGCGGAGCCAAAAAAGTCCCCCAATGAGTAGCTCCGTGGTCTGAAAGGGCAGGGAAACAGCCCAATGAGCATCACCGCAGAGGAGCCAATCAGCTAGTTGTTGCTGGGGCCGCTGTGAGCCAATCATCAGCTGGTTGTCTGAAAGGGCAGGGAAACAGCTCAATGAGCATCTCCACAGAGGAGCCAATCAGCTAGGTGTTGCTGGGGCCGCTGTGAGCCAATCATCAGCTGGCAGTCTGAAAGTTTGCTGGAGCCCCTTCGGCTGTGGCTCTCAACATCTCCCCCTCTCTGTTTAAACAAGAAGCATGTGGCTTAGGGACCGTGTCTGCCTTAGGTTGTCCAATAGTACATATGGTCCTTACCCGTTATTGGATGAGCTGACCTCAAGGCGTCAGCCTCCTGTCTTAGGTTGGTACCATAGTAATTGGATCTTACCCGTCATTGACTACCAGTCCAGTATACAGCCACACCTGTTTAGAGGTCTTCGTACCAGCGGGGGGGTGAGGTTCTTTGCCTCACCTCTGTTGGCCCCCAAATTTTAGCTGAACGATCATGACAAACAGAAGGGAGGAAGATACACCAAGCCAGCTGACTGCTCTTTTTGGAAAAATTGTACCACCGATGACACCATCAGCATAAATACCCCAACACTACCAGAAGTTGCTGCACCAACAGATAGTTCACAATGCATACAGGTGAGTTCACAATGCATATAAGTGATACATAGTCCAGGCAAGTTCTGCAAGCAGTTCAGTGATGGCTATTGCAGAAGCTGTAGATTGGTTTTATCTTTGTCTTCATGCACTGAGATGAAGATAGGAATTCTGACAATAATGGCTAAAGAAAAAATTATGTAACGTCCCAGAAGGCATTAAAAGAAAACAATTTTCTTAACAATTTACATTATCTTTAAGAGAATTATTAAATATAATGAAAAGGAAAGGTGAAAGTAAACAAACAGATCTGTTAACCTCCTATTTTGTTCACATTTTAAAACAATCTTCAACAGCTGTTTACCCAATTTAAATTAAACCATTTAAATCACGTGAATAAAAAAAAATTATTTGGATCCATTTTTTCATGAGCGCTCATCATATATGACATATGGACATACGTACATTCAAACACAAAACACAAGTGTGCACACATAATACATATGACACATAACATAATAGTAAAGGCCTTATAACTTTTTACAGGTGAAATCTCCATTGCAATGTTTAAAAACTCTATAGTCAAAAAATAGAACTGATCAGCAAAACATTAACCTAGGTCTGTATGAGCTCAAAAAAAAAAAAATATGGGAAAGGGCAATAATAAAATAGATATTGAAAAAAGCATTCTGGTTCTGTCGCAGATGTAAGAATAACCAAACTGGAGTTCTGGATATCACATCTTCTTTTTGGTCTGTAGAAATCGCTTTAGTTAATCTGTCTGGAATCCAAATCAGCTGCTGTTCTCCCTGTGGAAACACATAAACAGACCCCCGATTCCAGGCAATCACTGGGTCAGGACCTTAGTTAATCTCTCTGGAATCCAAATCGGCTGCTGTTCTCCCTGTGGAAACACACAAACAGACCCCCGACTCCAGACAATTACTGGATCAGGACCTTTCCATTGTCCTGTTAGAATATCCTTCCAAAGTACCTTGGGCTTATATACATTTTTTGGACACATATGCCTTTCCGCAGCACTAAGCCCTGATGAATCCAAATTTAAAAAGTTTAGAGTAAAAAGGGTTATTTTAAGTTTATCTTTGGGGAATATATACCCCTTCCCAATTCCTTCTTTTTGCTTTAATAAGTACATTTTAATAGTTTGATGAGCTCTTTCAACTATGCCTTGTCCCTGTGGATTGTATGGGATTCCTGTTATATGAGTAATGCCAAATGATGAGCAAAATTGTTTAAAAGAGGTAGAAGTATAACCAGGGGCATTATCTGTTTTTAACTGTTTTGGAACGCCCACAGTGGCAAAATTTTGTAAGCAATGAGCTATAACATCTTTAGTTTTTTCTCCGGCATGAAGGGAGCCCATCAAAAATCCAGAAGAAGTATCAACTGTAACATGCAAATATTTTAATTTTCCAAATTCTGGCAAGTGTGTGACGTCCATCTGCCAAATATGGTTAGGTGTCAATCCTTTAGGATTGACTCCAAGATTAACTTGTGGTAAAAAGGTCACACAATTTTGACATTGTTTTATTATTTGTCTAGCTTGTTCCTTAGTTATTTTAAAACGCTTTTGTAAAGTATTAGCATTGACATGGAACTTTTTATGAAAATTTATAGCTTCTTCTAGTGTAGAGAAAATATGTATGTCATGTGTAGTTTTATCTGCTAAATCATTGCCCAAACTAAGGGCTCCAGGCAATCCTGTATGTGCCCTGATATGTCCTATAAAGAATGGATCTTTTCTGTCCCAGATTAGACTTTGTATAGTGGAAAACAAAGAGAAAATAGTGGAGGAAGGGGAAATCCTACCAGCATCTTCAAGGGATACTATAGCATTAACTATATACTGACTATCGGAAAATAAATTACATACAGAATTTTTAAACATCACAAAAGCCTGTAATACTGCCTTAAGCTCTACCTTTTGAGCTGATTGTTTGGGTGCTAAAAATGTAAAAGTTTGATCAGGTGTAACTATTGCTGCTGTACCATTATTTGATCCATCAGTGAATATATTTGGAGCATTCCCGATAGGTGTTTTTCTTGTCATTTTTGGAAAAATTACAGGATGCGATGACCAAAAAGACAATAAAGGATTAGATGGTAAGTGGTTATCAAATGAAACATTAGATTTGCACATGATTATTGCCCAAGTATTTAACTCATTCGCTAACTCATCAATTTGATTCATAGTATATGGAGTAATAATTTTATTGGGAGAAATTCCAAACACTCCCTTTGCTGCTTTTATTCCTTTGAGTATTAATTGTCCTACAGCCTCAGGATACCTAGTAAGAATAGTGTTAGGAGAATAAGATAAATGTATCCATAATAATGGGCCTTCTTGCCAAAATACTCCTGTAGGAATATTTTTTGTTGGTAGTACAATAAATAATAAAGGCAAACTTATATCAATTCTATCCAAATGCATATTTTCCATATATGTTTCAATGATTTTTAATGCCTTTCTTGCTTCAGGCGTTAACATTCGGGGTGAATTTGGATCTGATGGACCTTTTAGGATATCAAATAAAGGTCCCAACTCTCCTGTTGGTATACCTAGATAAGGCCTTATCCAATTTATGTCTCCTAATAACTTTTGAAAGTCATTAAGTGATTTGAGTTGATCTACTCGTATTTGAATTTTTGGTGGACGGACCATGGTTGAGGATAATAGAACTCCTAAATAATTAATTGGAAAATTTAATTGTACTTTATCTATTGCTATCTCTAGATTATAATTTTTTAATAAGTTTGTAAGTGTGGCATAACAGTCTAGCAATGTGTTTTTAGCTTTGTGTGCTAATAATACATCATCCATATAGTGAAATATTTGTAGTTCAGGATTTTGATTTCTAAGTGGCTGGATTGCTTTGTCAACATAAATTTGACACATAGTTGGGCTGTTAGCCATCCCTTGAGGGAGTACTTTCCATTCATATCTCTGATCAGGACCTTCATGATTCAGTGCAGGGATAGTAAATGCAAAACGTGGACTATCCTCAGGATGAATTGGAATTGAAAAAAAACAATCTTTAATATCTATAACTAAAACATACCAAGTTTTTGGCAAAGCAGACAATTGAGGAATCCCCGATTGAGCAGGTCCCATAATAATCATCTCATTATTAATGGCTCTTAAATCTTGCAATAATCTCCATTTACCAGATTTCTTTTTGATGACAAAAATGGGAGTATTATGGGGAGATACAGAAGGTTGTATATGTCCTTCTGCTAATTGTTGTTTGACCAGATCATGGGCTGCTAGTATCTTTTCTTTAGTCAGGGGCCACTGAGGAACCCATACTGGTCTTTCTGATTTCCAAGTAATTTTTATTGTCTCAGTGGCCCTTTCTGAAAATCCAACCCATGTCTGTCTGTTCCTTGATCTATTTGTATTGGTGCTGCTATACCTTGTTCTTGTTTTCCTAATATTTTTCCTTTCCTAAAACCTTGTCTAGTCATAATAGTGGGTGCATTTTGGTTGATGTTATTTGTTAATGTCAAACCTAATTGATCTAGGACATCTCGTCCCCATAAATTTATAGGAAGATAATCCAATACATATGGCTGTATAGTTCCTTCACATCCTTCAGGATCCTTCCAATCTAATACCATTGCACTTCTATGGGGATTAGTCGCCACTCCTAGGCCTCGAAGCGTTTGAGTGGCTTGTTGTAATGGCCAATGTTTTGGCCATTCTTGACGAGAGATGATGCTAAGGTCTGCACCTGTATCCAGTAGCCCATTAAATTCATGTCCTTGAATATTTAGTTTTAGCATGGGGCGAGAATCTAAATTTAAAGACAGCATAGCCCAATCTACACCTGTGGAGCCTAATCCCTTGGAACCTCTTTCTATAGCACGACTGGAAAATTTATCATGTAGGCTTGGTATTATTAGTAACTGTGCTATTCTATCTCCTGGTGAAATTACTGATATACCATTTGGAGAACTGGCTATAATTTTTATTTCACCTTCATAATCGGGATCAATTACCCCAGGACTTATCATAAGTCCTTTTAGAGTAGAAGAGCTGCGTCCCAATAATAAGCCTACTGTTCCTTTGGGAAGAGGTCCTTTCACCCCTGTGGGAATGATTTGAATTCCCATCTCTGGAGTTAGTACTGATCTGGCGGAGGCGCAGATGTCCAACCCTGCGCTCCCTCTGGTTTGTCTGATGAGGGATCTGATGGACAATGTGTCCTGGGCACTACCCTGATAGGGTTGCTGGGTTCCTCCAGTGCTCCGTATATTTGTGGTTTTGGGCCCCGGAGCATTGGGCCCCCTTGTCCATTTTTTGGCAATGGAGCCCAATGCCTTTCTCCACGATATCGTGGATAAACACTTGGTCCTTGTTCGTTTTTTGATAATGGAGTACCCTCTATGGTGGTTTGAGAACGGCATTCATTAGCCCAATGTCTCCCTCTACGGCATCGTGGGCAAATACCCGGTATTCTACTCCTTTGATACCTAGTTTTGTTAAACCCTCCTCCTATGGGGCAATTCCTTTTAAAATGTCCTGTTTGTTCACAATTGTAGCATGTTCTTGGCCTGGAATCTAAAGCCTGTTTTACTGCAGCTGCCACAATTTGCCCTTGTTCATTAATGTCTCTGGCATCTAAAGCCTGTTTTACTGCAGCTGCCACAATTTTCCCTTGTTCATTAATGTCTCTTGCATCTAAAGCCTGTTTTACTGCAGCTGCCATGACTTGCTCTTGTTCATTAATGTCTCTACATAATTTAATATATGTGTTTAAATCTTCATGTTTCCATGGTCTAATGATATCTCTGCACCAACGATTCGCTTGGTCATAAGCCAGTTGTTTTATTAATGGCATTGCTTGTTCTGTATTCCCAAAAACTCTGGTGGCTGTTTGAATAAGCCTATCTACAAATTCAGCATAAGATTAATTAGTTCCTTGTATTATCTTAGATAATTGACCTTGTAAACCTCCATGTCCTTGTAAAGTCTTCCATGCCTTAACTGCATCTACAGCAATTTGTAAATATACACCAGGATCATATGCAATTTGTTGCTGCTGATCCTCATAAGGTCCCTTTCCTAACAACATATCTAGATTTCTCTGAGGATAACCAGCTGCTGCATTTCGCCTAGCCGTCTCCTTGCAAAATTCCTCATTGGCAACCTTCCATAACAGGTATTGTCCTCCATTTAGCACAGCTTTACACATATTAGCCCAATCTGCTGGCGTCATGTTCAAGTTGGTAATGGATTCGACCAAGCTTACAGTGAAGGGTGCTTGAGGACCATAGGTTATTACAGCCTCTTTTAGCTGCTTCACTGTTTTGAAATTTAAAGTATGGTAAATTCGCTGCCCTCCTACCTCAAATACAGGGCATGTTAATACTTGAGATCCTGTCTCAGGATCTGAACTATCCACTGTGGGGGTTGGGGGCCTCTCAGCATATGGACGTGGCCTTGTCAGTTGGACACTTACGCCCTCTGGTGATAGAAAGGTGTTAGTAGCAGTCTCCTGTAGAGGTGGTGCTGTTGGTTGGACACTTAAGCCCTCTGGTGATAGAAAGGTTTTAGTAGCAGTCTCCTTTTGTAACTTTCCCCCTGATGGCTTTTTCTGCTCTAAACTTTCTTTCTCTGTCTGATTAGCTCGAAAGACCTTCTCTTTTACTTGAATCTTTTCCTCTTTCTGACTAACTTGAGAGACCTCCTCATGTACTTGAATCAATATATCTTCTCCTTCCTCTACCTTTGTCTGAATTGAAGGCTTTGGACTAAGAAAACCAGATACTAACGCCCACAATGCCAATGTGCCAGCTGGCAGAGTTCCTGGGCTGTTCTTTTCTATTCTTTTTAAATCTTCACCATGATGGTTCCATTGTGATATATTTAACAACTCCTCCTTAAAAAGCCATGGGCTACATTTTTGCATTGTATCAACGTATGCCCTGACTGCTCTTGATTTTACTGGGATGCCTTCTTCCTCTAACAATTTACTTAACACTCTTTCAGTTTGTTTTTTACTAATTTCTGATCCCGTATTTCTACTATAATACAACCCAACAAGATGACGCCAAACAAAACCGAGACAGAATGAAATAAAAATGGAACAACAAAAATTCATTATAGCTATAGTGCATCCGTCCTTTCTCCCTATCTGTTCCTCAGACGTAAATAGTTTTTCCTCAGAAGTGAGTGGTTTTTCTTCCGTCTCACTCATCTCCAGGGACAGGCAACTTAAAACAAAAATGAAGCAAAACAAAAGAGGAATCTTAAAATGGCTCCCCATCCTCTCACCCTGCCCTCAGGGGCGAGCGGTTTACTTACCCTCAGTCGCTCCCCGTACGGGCCACCAAATGCCGCAGTCTGGCTGGGCACAATTCAGGAGCCACTTGTCAAAAGAAACTAACTTTATTTTTAGAACTACACAAGATAAACAAAACAGCTCCTCAGGAATAAACCCTCAGAGCCCAACTGCCACCACCGGCTTCCCACAAGCCACACACCCAACAACCTCTTCTTCCCACAATCCTCCTGCTCTTGAGGCCGATTGGCTGGGTTGCATGGGCGGAGCCAAAAAAGTCCCCCAATGAGTAGCTCCGTGGTCTGAAAGGGCAGGGAAACAGCCCAATGAGCATCACCGCAGAGGAGCCAATCAGCTAGTTGTTGCTGGGGCCGCTGTGAGCCAATCATCAGCTGGTAGTCTGAAAGGGCAGGGAAACAGCTCAATGAGCATCTCCACAGAGGAGCCAATCAGCTAGGTGTTGCTGGGGCCGCTGTGAGCCAATCATCAGCTGGCAGTCTGAAAGTTTGCTGGAGCCCCTTCGGCTGTGGCTCTCAACATTCATCTATCTATATAGGAGAGAACAGAGAGAAACCTAAATATAAAAACTGCTACTGTAGACGAACGCTTCAACCTAGAAGAACAAAATTTGGTGAGCCAAGTGGGAAATGTGTAATGATCATTAGCACCATGTATCATCAAGATTATGTGAAAAAATATTTGCTGGTATTTCAGAAACTCGTTATTTCTTTGAAGCTTGGCAACCCATCTCAAAGAAAGTGCTTTTCCACACTGTGTACCTAGGGCTACTTGAAGAGGAAACAAACCTTAGAGACAAAACTGAGAACTCCTTTATTTTGTCATATTTCAAAGAGCTACTACAAACCATGTTGGATTTAGAGTTCCAAATTCATCTAACTATATAGGAGAGAACAGAGGGAAACCTAAATATAAAAACTGCTACTGTAGACGAACGCTTCAACCTAGAAGAACAAAATTTGGTGAGCCAAGTGGGATTTGTGTACTGATCATTACCACCAAGTATCATCAAGATTGGGTGAAAAAATATTTGCTGGTATTTCGGAAACTTGTTATTTCTTAGGAGCTTGGCAACCCCTCTCAATGAAAGTGCTTTTCCACAATCTGTGCCTAGGGCTAATTGAAGACGAAACAAACCATAGAGACAAAACTGAGAACTCCTTTATTTTGTCAAGTTTCAAAGAGCTACTACAAACCATGTTGGATTTAGAGTTCCAAATTCATCTAACTATATAGGAGAGAACAGAGTGAAACCTAAATATAAAAACTGCTACTGTAGACGAACGCTTCAACCTAGAAGAACAAAATTTGGTGAGCCAAGTGGGATTTGTTTACTGATCATTACCACCAAGTATCATCAAGATTGGGTGAAAAAATATTTGCTGGTATTTCGGAAACTCGATATTTCTTAGAAGCTTGGCAACCCCTCTCAATTAAGGTGCTTTTCCACAGTCTGTGCCTAGGGCTACTTGAAGAGGAAACAAACCATAGAGACAAACCTGAGAACTACTTTATTTTGTCAAGTTTCAAAGAGCTACTACAAACCATGTTGGATTTAGAGTTCCAAATTCATCTATCTATATATGAGAGAACAGAGTGAAACCAAAATATAAAAACTGCTACTGTAGATGAACGCTTCAAGCTAGAAGAACAAAATTTGGTGAGCCAAGTGGGATTTGTGTACTGATCATTAGCACCAAGTATCATCAAGATTGGGTGAAAAAATATTTGCTGTTATTTCGGAAACTCGTTATTTCTTAGAAGCTTGGCAACCCCTCTCAATTAAAGTGCTTTTCCACAGTCTGTGCCTAGGGCTACTTGAAGAGGAAACAAGCCATAGAGACAAAACTGAGAACTCCTTTATTTTGTCAAGTTTCAAGGAACTACTACAAAATATGTTGGATATAGAGTTCCAAATTCATCTATCTATATTGAGAGAACAGAGGGAAACCTAAATATAAAAACTGCTACTGTAGACGAACGCTTTAACCTAGAAGAACAAAATTTGTTGAGCCAAGTGGGATTTGTGTACTGATCATTACCACCAAGTATCATCAAGATTGGGTGAATAAATATTTGCTGGTATATCGGAAACTCGTAATTTCTTAGAAGCTTGGCAACCCCTCTCAATGAAAGTGCTTTTCCACAGTCTTTGCCTAGGGCTACTTGAAGAGGAAACAAACCATAGAGACAAAACTGAGAATTCCTTTATTTTGTCAAATTTCAAAGAGCTACGAAAAACCATGTTGGATTTAGAGTTCCAAATTCATCTATCTATATAGGAGAGAACAGAGTGAAACCTAAATATAAAAACTGCTACTGTAGACGAACGCTTCAACCTAGAAGAACAAAATTTGGTGAGCCAAGTGGGATTTGTGTACTGATCATTACCACCAAGTATCATCAAGATTGGGTGAAAAAATATTTGCTGGTATTTCGGAAACTCGTTATTTCTTTGAAGCTTGGCAACACATCTCAATGAAAGTGCTTTTACACACTGTGTACCTAGGGCTACTTGAAGAGGAAAAAACCATCGAGACAAAACTGAGAACTCCTTTATTTTGTCATATTTCAAAGAGCTACGAAAAACCATGTTGGATTTAGAGTTCCAAATTCATCTAACTATATAGGAGAGAACAGAGGGAAACCTAAATATAAAACTGCTACTGTAGACGAACGCTTCAACCTAGAAGAACAAAATTTGGTGGGCCAAGTGGGATTTGTGTACTGATCATTACCACCAAGTATCATCAAGATTGGGTGAAAAAATATTTGCTGGTATTTCGGAAACTCGTTATTTCTTAGGAGCTTGGCAACCACTCTCAATGAAAGTGCTTTTCCACAATCTATGCCTAGGGCTAATTGAAGACGAAACAAACCATAGAGACAAAACTGAGAACTTCTTTATTTTGTCAAGTTTCAAAGAGCTACTACAAACCATGTTGGATTTAGAGTTCCAAATTCATCTAACTATATAGGAGAGAACAGAGGGAAACCTAAATATAAAAACTGCTACTGTAGACGAACGCTTCAACCTAGAAGAACAAAATTTGGTGAGCCAAGTGGGAAATGTGTAATGATCATAAGCACCAAGTATCATCAAGATTATGTGAAAAAATATTTGCTGGTATTTCGGAAACTCCTTATTTCTTAGAAACTTGGCAACCCCTCTCAATGAAAGTGCTTTTCCACAGTCTATGCCTAGGGCTACTTGAAGAGGAAACAAGCCATAGAGACAAAACTGAGAATTCCTTTATTTTGTCAAATTTCAAAGAGCTACGAAAAACCATGTTGGATTTAGAGTTCCAAATTCATCTATCTATATAGGAGAGAACAGAGTGAAACCTAAATATAAAAACTGCTACTGTAGACGAACGCTTCAACCTAAAAGAACAAAATTTAGTGAGCCAAGTGGGATTTGTGTACTGATCACTAACACCAAGTATCATCAAGATTGGGTGAAAAAATATTTGCTGGTATTTCGGAAACTCGTAATTTCTTAGAAGCTTGGCAACCCCTCTCAATGAAAGTGCTTTTCCACAGTCTGTGCCTCGGGCTACTTGAAGAAGAAACAAATCATAGAGACAAAACTGAGAACTCTTTTATTTTGTCAAGTTTCAAAGAGCTACTACAAACCATGTTGGATTTAGAGTTCCAAATTCATCTATCTATATAGGAGAGAACAGAGAGAAACCTAAGTATAAAAACTGGTACTGTAGACGAACGCTTCAACGTAGGAGAACAAAATTTGGTGAGCCAAGTGGGATTTGTGTACTGATCATTACCACCAAGTATCATCAAGATTGGGTGAAAAAATATTTGCTGGTATTTCGGAAACTCGTTATTTCTTAGAAGCTTGGCAACCCATCTCAATTAAAGTGCATTTCCACAGTGTGTGAATAGGGCTACTTGAAGAGGAAACAAACAATAGAGACAAAACGGAGAACTCCTTTATTTTGTCAAGTTTCAAAGAGCTACTACAAACCATGATGGATTTAGAGTTCCAAATTCATCTAACTATATAGGAGAGAACAGAGGGAAACCTAAATATAAAAACTGCTACTGTAGACGAACGCTTCAACCTAGAAGAACAAAATTTGGTGAGCCAAGTGGGAAATGTGTAATGATCATTGGCACCATGTATCATCAAGATTATGTGAAAAAATATTTGCTGGTATTTCAGAAACTCGTTATATCTTTGAAGCTTGGCAACCCCTCTCAAATAAAGTGCTTTTGCGCAGTCTGTGCCCAGAGCTACTAGAAGAGGAAACAAACCATAGAGACTAAACTGAGAACTCCTTTATTTTGTCAAGTTTCAAGAGCTACTACAAACCATGTTGGATTTAGAGTTCCAAATTCATCTATCTATATAGGAGAGAACAGAGTGAAACCTAAATATAAAAACTGCTACTGTAGACGAACGCTTCAACCTAGAAGAACAAAATTTGGTGAGCCAAGTGGGATTTGTGTACTGATCATTACCACCAAGTATCATCAAGATTGGGTGAAAAAATATTTGCTGGTATTTCGGAAACTCGATATTTCTTAGAAGCTTGGCAACCCCTCTCAATTAAGGTGCTTTTCCACAGTCTGTGCCTAGGGCTACTTGAAGAGGAAACAAGCCATAAAGACAAAACTGAGAACTCCTTTATTTTGTCAAGTTTCAAAGAGCTACTGCAAACCATGTTGGATATAGCGTTCCAAATTCATCTATCTATATATGAGAGAACAGAGGGAAACCTAAATATAAAAACTGCTACTGTAGACGAACGCTTCAACCTAGAAGAACAAAATTTTGTGAGCCAAGTGGGATTTGTGTACTGATCATTACCACCAAGTATCATCAAGATTGGGTGAAAAAATATTTGCTGGTATTTCGAAAACTCGTAATTTCTTAGAAGCATGGCAACCGCTCTCAATGAAAGTGCTTTTCCACAGTCTGTGCCTAGGGCTACTTGAAGAGGAAACAAACAAAGAGACAAACCTGAGACTACTTTATTTTGTCAAGTTTCAAAGAGCTACTACAAACCATGTTGGATTTAGAGTTCCAAATTCATCTATCTATATATGAGAGAACAGAGTGAAACCAAAATATAAAAACTGCTACTGTAGACGAACGCTTCAAGCTAGAAGAACAAAATTTGGTGAGCCAAGTGGGATTTGTGTACTGATCATTAGCACCAAGTATCATCAAGATTGGGTGAAAAAATATTTGCTGTTATTTCGGAAACTCGTTATTTCTTAGAAGCTTGGCAACCCCTCTCATTTTAAAGTGCTTTTCCACAGTCTGTGCCTAGGGCTACTTGAAGAGGAAACCAAGCCATAGAGACAAAACTGAGAACTCCTTTATTTTGTCAAGTTTCAAAGAACTACTACAAAATATGTTGGATATAGAGTTCCAAATTCATCTATCTATATTGAGAGAACAGAGGAAAACCTAAATATAAAAACTGCTACTGTAGACGAACGCTTTAACCTAGAAGAACAAAATTTGTTGAGCCAAGTGGGATTTGTGTACTGATCATTACCACCAAGTATCATCAAGATTGGGTGAAAAAATATTTGCTGGTATTTCGGAAACTCGTAATTTCTTAGAAGCTTGGCAACCCCTCTCAATGAAAGTGCTTTCCACAGTCTTTGCCTAGGGCTACTTGAAGAGGAAACAAACCATAGAGACAAAACTGAGAATTCCTTTATTTTGTCAAATTTCAAAGAGCTACGAAAAACCATGTTGGATTTAGAGTTCCAAATTCATCTATCTATATAGGAGAGAACAGAGTGAAACCTAAATATAAAAACTGCTACTGTAGACGAACGCTTCAACCTAGAAGAATAAAATTTGGTGAGCCAAGTGGGATTTGTGTACTGATCATTACCACCAAGTATCATCAAGATTGGATGAAAAAATATTTGCTGGTATTTCGGAAACTCGTTATTTCTTGAAGCTTGGCAACCCATCTCAATGAAAGTGCTTTTCCACACTGTGTACCTAGGGCTACTTGAAGAGGAAAAAACCATAGAGACAAAACTGAGAACTCCTTTATTTTGTCAAATTTCAAAGAGCTACGAAAAACCATGTTGGATTTAGAGTTCCAAATTCATCTAACTATATAGGAGAGAACAGAGGGAAACCTAAATATAAAAACTGCTACTGTAGACGAACGCTTCAACCTAGAAGAACAAAATTTGGTGAGCCAAGTGGGATTTGTGTAGTGATCATTACCACCAAGTATCATCAAGATTGGGTGAAAAAATATTTGCTGGTATTTCGGAAACTCGTTATTTCTTAGGAGCTTGGCAACCCCTCTCAATGAAAGTGCTTTTCCACAGTCTGTGCCTAGGGCTAATTGAAGACGAAACAAACCATAGAGACAAAACTGAGAACTCCTTTATTTTGTCAAGTTTCAAAGAGCTACTACAAACCATGTTGGAATTAGAGTTCCGAATTCATCTAACTATATAGGAGAGAACAGAGGAAACATAAATATAAAAACTGCTACTGTAGATGAACGCTTCAACCTAGAAGAACAAAATTTGGTGAGCCAAGTGGGAAATGTGTAATGATCATTAGCACCAAGTATCATCAAGATTATGTGAAAAAATATTTGCTGGTATTTCGGAAACTCCTTATTTCTTAGAAACTTGGCAACTTCTCTCAATGAAAGTGCTTTTCCACAGTCTTTGCCTAGGGCTACTTGAAGAGGAAACAAGCCATAGAGACAAAACTGAGAACTCCTTTATTTTGTCAAGTTTCAAAGAGCTACTACAAACCATGTTGGATTTAGAGTTCCAAATTCATCTAACTATATAGGAGAGAACAGAGAGAAACCTAAATATAAAAACTGCTACTGTAGACGAACGCTTCAACCTAGAAGAACAAAATTTGGTGAGCCAAGTGGGATTTGTGTACTGATCATTAGCAACAAGTATCATCAAGATTGGGTGAAAAAATATGTGCTGGTATTTCGGAAACTCGTAATTTCTTAGAAGCTTGGCCACCCCTCTCAATGAAAGTGCTTTTCCATAGTCTGTGCCTAGGGCTACTTGAAGAGGAAACAATCCATAGAGACAAAACTGAGAACTACTTTATTTTGACAAGTTTCAAAGAGCTAGTACAAACCATGTTGGATTTTGTGTTCCAAATTCATATATCTATATATGAGAGAACACAGGGAAACCTAAATATAAAAACTGTTACTGTAGACGAACGCTTAAACCTAGAAGAACAAAATTTGGTGAGCCAAGTGGGATTTGTGTACTGATCATTACCACCAAGTATCATCAAGATTGGGTGAAAAAATATTTGCTGGTATTTCGGAAACTCGTTATTTCTTAGAAGCTTGGCAGACCATCTCAATGAAAGTGCTTTTCCACAGTGTGTGCCTAGGGCTACTTGAAGAGGAAACAAACCATAGAGACAAAAATGAGAACTCCTTTATTTTCTCATATTTCAAAGAGCTACTACAAACCATGTTGGATTTAGAGTTCCAAATTCATCTAAAGATATAGGAGAGAACAGAGGGAAACCTAAATATAAAAACAGCTACTGTAGACGAACGCTTCAACCTAGAAGAACAAAATTTGGTGAGCCAAGTGGGATTTGTGTACTGATCATTAGCAACAAGTATAATCAAGATTGGGTGAAAAAATATTTGCTGGTATTTCGGAAACTCGTAATTTCTTAGAAGCTTGGCAACCCCTCTCAATAAAAGTGCTTTTCCACAGTCTGTGCCTAGGGCTCCTTGAAGAAAAAAACAAACCATAGAGACAAAACTGAGAACTCCTTTATTTTGTCAAGTTTCAAAGACCTACTGCAAACCATGTTTTATTTAGAGTTCCAAATTCATCTATCTATATAGGAGAGAACAGAGGGAAAAATAAATATAAAAACTGCTACTGTAGACGAACACTTCAACCTAGAAGAACAAAATTCGGTGAGCCAAGTGAGATTTGTGTACTGATCATTAGCAACAAGTATCATCAAGATTGGGTGAAAAAATATTTGCTGGTATTTCGGAAACTCGTTATTTATTAGAAGCTTGGCAACCCCTCTCAATGAAGTGCTTTTCCACAGTCTGTGCCTAGAGCTACTTGAAGAGGAAACAAACCATACAGACAAAATGGAGAACTACTTTTTTTTGTCAAGTTTCTAAGAGCTACAACAAAACATGTTGGATTTAGAGTTCCAAATTCATCTATCAATATAGGAGAGAACAGAGGGAAACCTAAATATAAAAACTGCTACTGTAGACGAACGCTTCAACCTAAGAACAAAATTCGGTGAGCCAAGTGGGATTTGTGTACTGATCATTACCACCATGTATCATCAAAATTGGGTGAAAAAATATTTGCTGGTATTTCAGAAACTCGTTATTTCTTTGAAGCTTGGCAACCCCTCTCAATGAAAGTGCTTTTGCGCAGTCTGTGCCTAGAGCTACTAGAAGAGGAAACAAACCATAGAGACTAAACTGAGAACTCCTTTATTTTGTCAAGTTTCAAAGAGCTACTACAAACCATGTTGGATTTAGAGTTCCAAATTCATCTAACTACATAGGAGAGAACAGAGAGAAACCTAAATATAAAAACTGCTACTGTAGACGAACGCTTCAACCTAGAAGAACAAAATTTGTTGAGCCAAGTGGGATTTGTGTACTGATCATTACCACCAAGTATCATCAAGATTGGGTGAAAAAATATTTGCTGGTATTTCGGAATCTCGTTATTTCTTTGAAGCTTGGCAACCCAGCTCAATGAAAGTGCTTTTACACAGTGTGTACCTAGGGCTACTTGAAGAGGAAACAAACCGTAGAGACAAAACTGAGAACTCCTTTATTTTGTCATATTTCAAAGAGCTACTACAAACCATGTTGAATTTAGAGTTCCAAATTCATCTAACTATATAGGAGAGAACAGAGTGAAACCTAAATATAAAAACTGCTACTGTAGACGAACTCTTCAACCTAGAAGAACAAAATTTGGTGAGCCAAGTGGGATTTGTGTACTGATCATTAGCAACAAGTATCATCAAGATTGGGTGAAAAAATATTTGCTGGTATTTCGGAAACTCGTAATTTCTTAGAAGCTTGGCCACCCCTCTCAATGAAAGTGCTTTTCCACAGTCTGTGCCTAGGGCTACTTGAAGAGGAAACAAGCCATAGAGACAAAACTGAGAACTACTTTATTTTGACAAGTTTCAAAGAGCTAGTACAAACCATGTTGGATTTTGTGTTCCAAATTCATATATCTATATATGAGAGAACAGAGGGAAACCTAAATATAAAAACTGTTACTGTAGACGAACGCTTCAACCTAGAAGAACAAAATTTGGTGAGCCAAGTGGGATTTGTGTACTGATCATTACCACCAAGTATCAACAAGATTGGGTGAAAAAATATTTGCTGCTATTTCGGAAACTCGTTATTTCTTAGAAGCTTGGCAGACCATCTCAATGAAAGTGCTTTTCCACAGTGTGTGCCTAGGGCTACTTGAAGAGGAAACAAACCATAGAGACAAAAATGAGAACTCCTTTATTTTGTCATATTTCAAAGAGCTACTACAAACCATGTTGGATTTAGAGTTCCAAATTCATCTAAAGATATAGGAGAGAACAGAGGGAAACCTAAATATAAAAACAGCTACTGTAGACGAACGCTTCAACCTAGAAGAACAAAATTTGGTGAGCCAAGTGGGATTTGTGTACTGATCATTAGCAACAAGTATAATCAAGATTGGGTGAAAAAATATTTGCTGGTATTTCGGAAACTCGTAATTTCTTAGAAGCTTGGCAACCCCTCTCAATAAAAGTGCTTTTCCACAGTCTGTGCCTAGAGCTACTTGAAGAGGAAACAAACCATACAGACAAAATGGAGAACTACTTTTTTTTGTCAAGTTTCAAAGAGCTACAACAAAACATGTTGGATTTAGAGTTCCAAATTCATCTATCAATATAGGAGAGAACAGAGGGAAACCTAAATATAAAAACTGCTACTGTAGACGAACGCTTCAACCTAAGAACAAAATTCGGTGAGCCAAGTGGGATTTGTGTACTGATCATTACCACCATGTATCATCAAAATTGGGTGAAAAAATATTTGCTGGTATTTCAGAAACTCGTTATTTCTTTGAAGCTTGGCAACCCCTCTCAATGAAAGTGCTTTTGCGCACTCTGTGCCTAGAGCTACTAGAAGAGGAAACAAACCATAGAGACTAAACTGAGAACCCCTTTATTTTGTCAAGTTTCAAAGAGCTACTACAAACCATGTTGGATTTAGAGTTCCAAATTCATCTATCTATATAGGAGAGAACAGAGTGAAACCTAAATATAAAAACTGCTACTGTAGACGAACGCTTCAACCTAGAAGAACAAAATTTGGTGAGCCAAGTGGGAAATGTGTACTGATCATTAGCACCAAGTATCATCAAGATTGGGTGAAAAAATATTTGCTGTTATTTCGGAAACTCGTTATTTCTTAGAAGCTTTGCAACCCCTCTCAATTAAAGTGCTTTTCCACAGTCTGTGCCTAGGGCTACTTGAAGAGGAAACAAGCCATAGAGACAAAACTGAGAACTCCTTTATTTTGTCAAGTTTCAAAGAACTACTACAAAATATTTTGGATATAGAGTTCCAAATTCATCTATCTATATATGAGAGAACAGAGGGAAACCTAAATATAAAAAACTGCTACTGTAGACGAACGCTTCAACCTAGAAGAACAAAATTTGTTGAGCCAAGTGGGATTTGTGTACTGATCATTAACACCAAGTATCATCAAGATTTTGTGAAAAAATATTTGCTGGTAATTCGGAAACTCGTAATTTCTTAGAAGCTTGGCAACCCCTCTCAATGAAAATGCTTTTCCACAGTCTTTGCCTAGGGCTACTTGAAGAGGAAACAAACCATAGAGACAAAACTGAGAACTCCTTTATTTTGTCAAATTTCAAAGAGCAACATAAAACCATGTTGGATTTAGAGTTCCAAATTCATCTATCTATATAGGAGAGAACAGAGTGAAACCTAAATATAAAAACTGCTACTCTAGACGAACGCTTCAACCTAGAAGAACAAAATTTTGTGAGCCAAGTGGGATTTGTGTACTGATCATTAGCACCAAGTATCATCAAGATTGAGTGAAAAAATATTTGCTGTTATTTCGGAAACTCGTTATTTCTTAGAAGATTGGCAACCCCTCTCAATTAAAGTGCTTTTCCAAAGTTTGTGCCTAGGGCTACTTGAAGACGAAACAAACCACAGAGACAAAACTGAGAACTAGGTTATTTTGTCAAGTTTCAAAGAGCTACTACAAACCATGTTGGATTTAGAGTTCCAAATTCATCTATCTATATAGGAGAGAACAGAGGGAAACCTAAATATAAAAAGTGCTACTGTAGATGAACGCTTAAACTTAGAAGAACAAAATTTGGTGAGCCAAGTGGGATTTGTGTACTGATCATTACCACCAAGTATCATCAAGATTGAGTGAAAAAATATTTGCTGGTATTTCGGAAACTCGTTATTTCTTAGAAGCTTGGCAACCCATCTCAATTTAAGTGCAATTCCACAGTGTGTGACTAGGGCTACTTGAAGAGGAAACAAACAATAGAGACAAAACGGAGAACTCCTTTATTTTGTCAAGTTTCAAAGAGCTACTACAAACCATGTTGGATATAGAGTTCCAAATTCATCTAACTATATAGGAGAGAACAGAGGAAAACCTAAATATAAAAACTGCTACTGTAGACGAACGCTTCAACCTAGAAGAAAAAAATTTGGTGAGCCAAGTGGGATTTGTGTACTGATCATTACCACCAAGTATCATCAAGATTGGGTGAAAAAATATTTGCTGGTATTTCTGAAACTCGTAATTTCTTAGAAGCTTGGCAACCCCTCTCAATGAAAGTGCTTTTCCACAGTCTGTGCCTAGGGCTCCTTGAAGATTAAACAAACCATAGAGACAAAACTGAGAACTCCTTTATTTTGTCAAGTTTCAAAGACCTACTGCAAACCATGTTTTATTTAGAGTTCCAAATTCATCTATCTATATAGGAGAGAACAGAGAGAAACCTAAATATAAAAACTGCTACTGTAGACGAACGCTTCAAACTAGAAGAACAAAATTTGGTGAGCCAAGTGGGAAATGTGTAATGATCATTAGCACCATGTATCATCAAGATTATGTGAAAAAATATTTGCTGGTATTTCAGAAACTCGTTATATCTTTGAAGCTTTGCAACCCCTCTCAATGAAAGTGCTTTTGCGCAGTCTGTGCCTAGAGCTACTAGAGGAGGAAATGAACCATAGAGACTAAACTGAGAACTCCTTTATTTTGTCAAGTTTCAAAGAGCTACTACAAACCATGTTGGATTTAGAGTTCCAAATTCATCTATCTATATAGGAGAGAACAGAGTGAAACCAAAATATAAAAACTGCTACTGTAGACGAACGCTTCAAGCTAGGAGAACAAAATTTGGTGAGCCAAGTGGGATTTGTGTACTGATCATTAGCACCAAGTATCATCAAGATTGGGTGAAAAAATATTTGCTGTTATTTCAGAAACTCGTTATTTCTTAGAAGCTTGGCAACCCCTCTCAATTAAAGTGCTTTTCCACAGTCTGTGCCTAGGACTACTTGAAGAGGAAAAAAGCCTTAGAGACAAAACTGAGAACTACTTTATTTTGTCAAGTTTCAAAGAACTACTACAAAATATGTTGGATATAGAGTTCCAAATTCATGTATCTATATATGAGAGAACAGAGGGAAACCTAAATATAAAAACTGCTACTGTAGACGAACGCTTCAACCTAGAAGAACAAAATTTGTTGAGCCAAGTGGGATTTGTGTACTGATCATTACCACCAAGTATCATCAAGATTGGGTGAAAAAATATTTGCTGGTATTTCGGAAACTCGTAATTTCTTAGAAGCTTGGCAACCCCTCTCAATGAAAGTGCTTTTCCACAGTCTTTGCCTAGGGCTACTTGTAGAGGAAATAAACCATAGAGAGAAAACTGAGAACTCCTTTATTTTGTCAAATTTCAAAGAGCTACGAAAAACCATGTTGGATTTAGAGTTCCAAATTCATCTAACTACATAGGAGAGAACAGAGAGAAACCTAAATATAAAAACTGCTACTGTAGACGAACGCTTCAACCTAGAAGAACAAAATTTGTTGAGCCAAGTGGGATTTGTGTACTGATCATTACCACCAAGTATCATCAAGATTGGGTGAAAAAATATTTTCTGGTATTTCGGAATCTCGTTATTTCTTTGAAGCTTGGCAACCCATCTCAATGAAAGTGCTTTTACACAGTGTGTACCTAGGGCTACTTGAAGAGGAAACAAACCGTAGAGACAAAACTGAGAACTCCTTTATTTTGTCATATTTCAAAGAGCTACTACAAACCATGTTGGATTTAGAGTTCCAAATTCATCTAACTATATAGGAGAGAACAGAGAGAAACCTAAATATAAAAACTGCTACTGTAGACGAACGCTTCAACCTAGAAGAACAAAATTTGGTGAGCCAAGTGGGATTTGTGTACTGATCATTAGCAACAAGTATCATCAAGATTGGGTGAAAAAATATTTGCTGGTATTTCGGAAACTCGTAATTTCTTAGAAGCTTGGCCACCCCTCTCAATGAAAGTGCTTTTCCACAGTCTGTGCCTAGGGCTACTTGAAGAGGAAACAAGCCATAGAGACAAAACTGAGAACTACTTTATTTTGACAAGTTTCAAAGAGCTAGTACAAACCATGTTGGATTTTGTGTTCCAAATTCATATATCTATATATGAGAGAACAGAGGGAAATCTAAATATAAAAACTGTTACTGTAGACGAACGCTTCAACCTAGAAGAACAAAATTTGGTGAGCCAAGTGGGATTTGTGTACTGATCATTACCACCAAGTATCAACAAGATTGGGTGAAAAAATATTTGCTGGTATTTCGGAAACTCGTTATTTCTTAGAAGCTTGGCAGACCATCTCAATGAAAGTGCTTTTCCACAGTGTGTGAGTAGGGCTACTTGAAGAGGAAACAAACCATAGAGACAAAAATGAGAACTCCTTTATTTTGTCATATTTCAAAGAGCTACTACAAACCATGTTGGATTTAGAGTTCCAAATTCATCTAAAGATATAGGAGAGAACAGAGGGAAACCTAAATATAAAAACAGCTACTGTAGACGAACGCTTCAACCTAGAAGAACAAAATTTGGTGAGCCAAGTGGGATTTGTGTACTGATCATTAGCAACAAGTATAATCAAGATTGGGTGAAAAAATATTTGCTGGTATTTCGGAAACTCGTAATTTCTTAGAAGCTTGGCAACCGCTCTCAATAAAAGTGCATTTCCACAGTCTGTGCCTAGGGCTCCTTGAAGAAAAAAACAAACCATAGAGACAAAACTGAGAACTCCTTTATTTTGTCAAGTTTCAAAGACCTACTGCAAACCATGTTTTATTTAGAGTTCCAAATTCATCTATCTATATAGGAGAGAACAGAGGGAAACCTAAATATAAAAACTGCTACTATAGACGAACACTTCAACCTAGAAGAAGAGAATTCGGTGAGCCAAGTGAGATTTGTGTTCTGATCATTAGCAACAAGTATCATCAAGATTGGGTGAAAAAATATTTGCTGGTATTTCGGAAACTCGTTATTTATTAGAAGCTTGGCAACCCCTCTCAATGAAGTGCTTTTCCACAGTCTGTGCCTAGAGCTACTTGAAGAGGAAACAAACCATACAGACAAAATGGAGAACTACTTTTTTTTGTCAAGATTCAAAGAGCTACAACAAAACATGTTGGATTTAGAGTTCCAAATTCATCTATCAATATAGGAGAGAACAGAGGGAAACCTAAATATAAAAACTGCTACTGTAGACGAACGCTTCAACCTAAGAACAAAATTCGGTGAGCCAAGTGGGATTTGTGTACTGATCATTACCACCATGTATCATCAAAATTGGGTGAAAAAATATTTGCTGGTATTTCAGAAACTCGTTATTTCTTTGAAGTTTGGCAACCCCTCTCAATGAAAGTGCTTTTGCGCAGTCTGTGCCTAGAGCTACTAGAAGAGGAAACAAACCATAGAGACTAAACTGAGAACTCCTTTATTTTGTCAAGTTTCAAAGAGCTACTACAAACCATGTTGGATTTAGAGTTCCAAATTCATCTATCTGTATAGGAGAGAACAGAGTGAAACCTAAATATAAAAACTGCTACTGTAGACGAACGCTTCAACCTAGAAGAACAAAATTTGGTGAGCCAAGTGGGATTTGTGTACTGATCATTAGCACAATGTATCATCACGATTGGGTGAAAAAATATTTGCTGTTATTTCGGAAACTCGTTATTTCTTAGAAGCTTTGCAACCCCTCTCAATTAAAGTGCTTTTCCACAGTCTGTGCCTAGGGCTACTTGAAGAGGAAACAAGCCATAGAGACAAAACTGAGAACTCCTTTATTTTGTCAAGTTTCAAAGAACTACTACAAAATATTTTGGATATAGAGTTCCAAATTCATCTATCTATATATGAGAGAACAGAGGGAAACCTAAATATAAAAAACTGCTACTGTAGACGAACGCTTCAACCTAGAAGAACAAAATTTGTTGAGCCAAGTGGGATTTGTGTACTGATCATTACCACCAAGTATCATCAAGATTGGGTGAAAAAATATTTGCTGGTATTTCGGAAACTCGTAATTTCTTAGAAGCTTGGCAACCCCTCTCAATGAAAATGCTTTTCCACAGTCTTTGCCTAGGGCTACTTGAAGAGGAAACAAACCATAGAGACAAAACTGAGAACTCCTTTATTTTGTCAAATTTCAAAGAGCTACATAAAACCATGTTGGATTTAGAGTTCCAAATTCATCTATCTATATAGGAGAGAACAGAGTGAAACCTAAATATAAAAACTGCTACTCTAGACGAACGCTTCAACCTAGAAGAACAAAATTTGGTGAGCCAAGTGGGATTTGTGTACTGATCATTAGCACCAAGTATCATCAAGATTGAGTGAAAAAATATTTGCTGTTATTTCGGAAACTCGTTATTTCTTAGAAGATTGGCAACCCCTCTCAATTAAAGTGCTTTTCCACAGTCTGTACCTAGGGCTCCTTGAAGACGAAACAAACCATAGAGAAAAAACTGAGAACTACTTTATTTTGTCAAATTTCAAAGAGCTACTACAAACCATGTTGGATTTAGAGTTAAAATTCATCTAACTACATAGGAGAGAACAGAGGGAAACCTAAATATAAAAACTGCTACTGTAGATGAACGCTTCAACCTAGAAGAACAAAATTTGGTGAGCCAAGTGGGAAATGTGTAATGATCATTAGCACTAAGTATCATCAAGATTATGTGAAAAAATAATTGCTGGTATTTCGGAAACTCGTTATTTCTTAGAAGCTTGGCAACCCCTCTCAATGAAAGTGCTTTTCCACAGTCTGTGCCTAGGGCTACTTGAAGAGGAAACAAGCCATAGAGACAAAACTGAGAACTCCTTTATTTTGTCAAGTTTCAAAGTGCTACTACAAACCATGTTGGTTTTAGAGTTCCAAATTCATCTATCTATATATGAGAGAACAGAGGGAAACCTAAATATAAAAACTGCTACTGTAGACGAACGCTTAACCTAGAAGAACAAAATTTAGTGAGCCAAGTGGGATTTGTGTACTGATCACTAACACCAAGTATCATCAAGATTGGGTGAAAAAATATTTGCTGGTATTTCGAAAACTCGTAATTTCTTAGAAGCTTGGCAACCCCTCTCAATGAAAGTTCTTTTCCACAGTCTTTGTCTACGGCTACTTGAAGAAGAAACAAATCATAGAGACAAAACTGAGAACTCCTTTATTTTGTCAAGTTTTAAAGAGCTACTACAAACCATGTTTTATTTAGAGTTCCAAATTCATCTGTCTATATAGGAGAGAGCAGAGAGAAACCTAAGTATAAAAACTGCTACTGTAGACGAACGCTTCAACCTAGAAGAACAAAATTTGGTGAGCCAAGTGGGATTTGTGTACTGATCATTAGCAACAAGTATCATCAAGATTGGGTGAAAAAATATTTGCCTGTATTTCGGAAACTCGTTATTTCTTAGAAGCTTGGCAGATCATCTCAATGAAACTGCTTTTCCACAGTGTGTGCCTAGGGCTACTTAAAGAGGAAACAAACCATAGGGACAAAACTGAGAACTCCTTTATTTTGTCATATATCAAAGTGCTACTACAAACCTTGTTGAATTTAGAGTTCCAAATTCATCTATCTGTATAGGAGAGAACAGAGAGAAACCTAAATATAAAAACTGCTACTGTAGACGAACGTTTCAATCTAGAAGAAGAAAATTTGGTGAGCCAAGTGGGATTTGTGTAATGATCATTACCACCAAGTATCATCAGATTGCGTGAAAAAATATTTGCTGGTATTTCTGAAACTCGTAATTTCTTAGAAGCTTGGCAACCCCTCTCAATGAAAGTGCTTTTCCACAGTCTGTGCCTAGGGCTACTTGAAGAGGAAACAAACCATAGAGACAAAACTGAGAACTCCTTTATTTTGTCAAGTTTCAAAGACCTACTGCAAACCATGTTTTATTTAGAGTTCCAAATTCATCAATCTATATAGGAGAGAACAGAGAGAAACCTAAATATAAAAACTGCTACTGTAGACGAACGTTTCAACCTAGAGGAACAAAATTTGGTGAGCCAAGTGGGAAATGTGTAGTGATCATTAGCACCATGTATCATCAAGATTATGTGAAAAAATATTTGATGGTATTTCGGAAACTCCTTATTTCTTAGAAGCTTGGCAACCCCTCTCAATGAAATTCCTTTTCCACAGTCTGTGCTTAGGACTACTTGAAGAGGAAACAAGCCATAGAGACAAAACTGAGAACTCCTTTATTTTGTCAAGTTGCAAAGAGCTACTACAAACCATGTTGGATTTAGAGTTCCAAATTCATCTATCTATATGTGAGAGAACAGAGGGAAACCTAAATATAAATACTGTTACAGTAGACGAACGCTTCAACCTAGAAGAACAAAATTTGGTGAGCCAAGTGGGATTTGTGTACTGATCATTATCACCAAGTATCATCAAGATTGGGTGAAAAAATATTTGCTGGTATTTCGGAAACTCGTAATTTCTTAGAAGCTTGGCAACCCATCTCAATGAAAGTGCTTTTCCACAGTCTGTGCCTAGGGCTCCTTGAAGATTAAACAAACCATAGAGACAAAACTGAGAACTCCTTTATTTTGTCAAGTTTCAAAGACCTACTGCAAACCATGTTTTATTTAGAGTTCCAAATTCATCTATCTATATAGGAGAGAACAGAGTGAAACCTAAATATAAAAACTGCTACTGTAGACGAACGCTTCAACCTAGAAGAACAAAATTTGGTGAGCCAAGTGGGATTTGTGTACTGATCATTACCACCAAGTATCATCAAGATTGGGTGAAAAAATATTTGCTGGTATTTCGGAAACTCGTTATTTCTTAGAAGCTTGGCAACCCCTCTCAATGAAAGTGCTTTTCCACAGTCTGTGCCTAGGGCTACTTGAAGAGGAAACAAACCATAGAGACAAAACTGAGAACTCCTTTATTTTGTCAAGTTTCAAAGAGCTACTACAAACCATGTTTTATTTAGAGTTCCAAATTCATCTATCTATATAGGAGAGAACAGAGGGAAACCTAAATATAAAAACTGCTACTGTAGACGATCGCTTCAAACTAGAAGAAGAAAATTTGGTGAGCCAAGTGGGATTTGTGTACTGATCATTACCACCAAGTATCATCAAGATTGGGTGAAAAAATATTTGCTGGTATTTCGGAAACTCGTTATTTCTTAGAAGCTTGGCAACCCATCTCAATGAAAGTGCTTTTCCACAGTGTGTGCCTAGGGCTACTTGAAGAGGAAACAAACCATAGAGACAAAACTGAGAACTCCTTTATTTTGTCAAGTTTCAAAGAGCTACTACAAACCATGTTGGATTTAGAGTTCCAAATTCATCTAAGTGTATAGGAGAGAACAGAGGGAAACCTAAATATAAAAACTGCTACTGTAGACGAACGCTTCAACCTAGAAGAACAAAATTTGGTGAGCCAAGTGGGATTTGTGTACTGATCATTACCACCAAGTATCATCAAGATTGGGTGAAAAAATATTTGCTGGTATTTCGGAAACTCGTTATTTCTTAGAAGCTTGGCAACCCCTCTCAATGAAAGTGCTTTTCCACAGTCTGTGCCTAGGGCTACTTGAAGAGGAAACAAACCATAGAGACAAAACTGAGAACTCCTTTATTTTGTCTAGTTTCAAAGAGCTACTACAAACCATGTTGGATTTAGAGTTCCAAATTCATCTATCTATATAGGAGAGAACTGAGGGAAACCTAAATATAAAAACTGCTACTGTAGACGAACGCTTCAACCTAGAAGAACAAAATTTGGTGAGCCAAGTGGGATTTGTGTACTCATCACTACCACCAAGTATCTTCAAGATTGGGTGAAAAAATATTTCCTGGTATTTCGGAAACTCGTTATTTCTTACAAGCTTGGCAACCCCTCTCAATGAAAATGCTTTTCCACAGTCTGTGCCTAGGGCTACTTGAAGAGGAAACAAGCCATAGAGACAAACCAGAGAACTCCTTAATTTTGTCAAGTTTCAAAAGTCTACTACTAACCATGTTGGATTTTGTGTTCCAAATTCATCTATCTATATATTCGAGAGAACAGAGGGAAACCTAAATATAAAATTGCTACTGTAGACGAACGCTTCAACCTAGAATAAAAAAATTTGGTGAGCCAAGTGGGATTTGTGTACTGATCATTGACACCAAGTATCATCAAGATTGGGTGAAAAAATATTTGCTGGTATTTCGGAAACTCGTAATTTCTTAGAAGCTTGGCAAGCCCTCTCAATGAAAGTGCTTTTCCACAGTCTGTGCCTAGGGCTACTTGAAGAGTAAACAAACCATAGAGACAAAACTGAGAACTCCTTCATTTTGTCAAGTTTCAAAGAGCTACTACAAACCATGTTTTATTTAGAGTTCCAAATTCATTTATCTATATAGGAGAGAACTGAGGGAAACCTAAATATAACAACTGCTACTCTAGACGAACGCTTCAACCTAGAAGAACAAAATTTGGTGAATCAAGTGGGACTTGTGTACTGATTATTAGCAACAAGTATCATCAAGATTGGGTGAAAAAAATATTTGCTGGTATTTCGGAAACTCGTTATTTCTTAGAAGCTTGGCAACCCATCTCAATGAAAGTGCTTTTCCACAGTCTGCGCCTAGGGCTACTTGAAGAGGAAACAAACCATAGAGACAAAACTGAGAACTCCTTTATTTTGTCAAGTTTCAAAGAGCTACTACAAACCATGTTGGATTTAGAGTTCCAAATTCATCTATCTATATAGGAGAGAACTGAGGGAAACCTAAATATAAAAACTGCTACTGTAGACGAACGCTTCAACCTAGAAGAACAAAATTTGGTGAGCCAAGTGGGACTTGTGTACTGATTATTAGCAACAAGTTTCATCAAGATTGGGTGAAAAAATATTTGCTGGTATTTCGGAAACTCGTTATTTCTTAGAAGCTTGGCAACCACTCTCAATGAAAGTGCTTTTCCACAGTCTTTGCCTAGGGATACTTGAAGAGGAAACAAGCCATAGAGACAAAACTGAGAACTCCTTCATTTTGTCAAGTTTCAAAGAACTACTACAAACCATGTTGGATATAGAGTTCCAAATTCATCTATCTATATATGAGAGAACAGAGTGAAACCTAAATATAAAAACTACTACTGTAGACGAACGCTTCAAGCTAGAAGAACAAAATTTGGTGAGCCAAGTGGGATTTGTGTACTGATCATTACCACCAAGTATCATCAAGATTGGGTGAAAAAATATTTGCTGGTATTTCGGAAACTCGTTATATCTTAGACGCTTGGCAACCCATCTCATTGAAAGTGCTTTTCCACAGTGTGTGCCTAGGGCTACTTGAAGAGGAAACAAACCATAGAGACAAAACTGAGAACTCCTTTATTTTGTCAAGTTTCAAAGAGCTACTACAAACCATGTTGGATTTAGAGTTCCAAATTCATCTAAGTGTATAGGAGAGAACAGAGGGAAACCTAAATATAAAAACTGCTACTGTAGACGAACGCTTCAACCTAGAAGAACAAAATTTGGTGAGCCAAGTGGGATTTGTGTACTGATCATTACCACCAAGTATCATCAAGATTGGGTGAAAAAATATTTGCTGGTATTTCGGAAAATCGTAATTTCTTAGAAGCTTGGCAACCCCTCTCAATGAAAGTGCTTTTCCACAGTTTGTGCCTAGGGCTACTTGAAGAGGAAACAAACCATAGAGACAAAACTGAGAACTCCTTTATTTTGTCTAGTTTCAAAGAGCTACTACAAACCATGTTGGATTTAGAGTTCCAAATTCATCTATCTATATAGGAGAGAACTGAGGGAAACCTAAATATAAAAACTGCTACTGTAGACGAACGCTTCAACCTACAAAAACAAAATTTGGTGAGCCAAGTGGGACTTGTGTACTGATTATTAGCAACATGTATCATCAAGATTGGGTGAAAAAATATTTGGTGGTATTTCAGAAACTCGTTTATTCTTAGAAGCTTGACAACCCCTCTCAATGAAAGTCCTTTTCCACAGTCTGTGCCTAGGGCTACTTGAAGAGGAAACAAACCATAGAGACAAAACTGAGAACTCCTTTATTTTGTCAAGTTTCAAAGAACTACTACAAACCATGTTGGATATAGAGTTCCAAATTCATATATCTATATATGAGAGAACAGAGTGAAACCTAAATATAAAAACTGCTACTGTAGACGAACGCTTCAAGCTAGAAGAACAAAATTTGGTGAGCCAAGTGGGATTTGTGTACTGATCATTACCACCAAGTATCATCAAGATTGGGTGAAAAAATATTTGCTGGTATTTCGGAAACTCGTTATATCTTAGACGCTTGGCAACCCATCTCATTGAAAGTGCTTTTCCACAGTGTGTGCCTAGGGCTACTTGAAGAGGAAACAAACCATAGAGACAAAACTGAGAACTCCTTTATTTTGTCAAGTTTCAAAGAGCTACTACAAACCATGTTGGATTTAGAGTTCCAAATTCATCTATCTATATAGGAGAGAACAGATGGAAACCTAAATATAAAAACTGCTACTGTAGACGAACGCTTCAACCTACAAGAACAAAATTTGGTGAGCCAAGAGGGACTTGTGTAGTGATTATTAGCAACATGTATCATCAAGATTGGGTGAAAAAATATTTGCTGGTATTTCAGAAACTCGTTACTTCTTAAAAGCTTGACAACCCCTCTCAATGAAAGTGCTTTTCCACAGTCTGTGCCTAGGGCTACTTGAAGAGGAAACAAACCATAGAGACAAAACTGAGAACTCCCTTATTTTGTCAAGTTTCAAAGAGCTACTACAAACCATGTTGGATTTAGAGTTCCAAATTCATCTATCTATATAGGAGAGAACAGAGGGAAACCTAAATATAAAAACTGCTAATGTGGACGAACGCTTCATCCTAGAATAACAAAATTTGGTGAGCCAAGTGGGATTTGTGTACTGATCATTACCAGCAAGTATCATCAAGATTGGGTGAAAAAATATTTGCTCTATTTCGCAAAATCGTAATTTCTTAGAAGCTTGGCAACCCATCTCAATGAAAGTGCTTTTCCACAGTCTGTGCCTATGGCTACTTGAAGAGGAATCAAACCATAGAGACAAAACTGAGAACTCCTTTATTTTGTCAAGTTTCAAAGAGCTACTACAAACCATGTTGGATTTAGAGTTCCAAATTCATCTATCTATATAAGAGAGAACTGAGGGAAACCTAAATATAAAAACTGCTACTGTAAACGAACGCTTCAACCTAGAAGAACAAAATTTGGTGAGCCAAGTGGGACTTGTGTACTGATTATTAGCAACAAGTATCATCAAGATTAGGTAAAAAAATATTTGCTGGTATTTCGGAAACTCGTTATTTCTTAGAAGCTTGGCAACCCCTCTCAATGAAAGTGCTTTTCCACAGTCTGTGCCTAGGGATACTTGAGGAGGAAACAAGCCATAGAGACAAAATTGAGAACTCCTTTATTTTGTCAAGTTTCAAAGAGCTACTACAAACCATGTTGGATTTAGAGTTCCAAATTCATCTATCTATATAGGAGTGAACTGAGGGAAACCTAAATATAAAAACTGCTACTGTAGACGAACGCTTCAACCTAGAAGAACAAAATTTGGTGAGCCAAGTGGGATTTGTGTACTCATCACTACCACCAAGTATCTTCAAGATTGGGTGAAAAAATATTTCCTGGTATTTCGGAAACTCGTTATTTCTTACAAGCTTGGCAACCCCTCTCAATGAAAATGCTTTTCCACAGTCTGTGCCTAGGGCTACTTGAAGAGGAAACAAGCCATAGAGACAAACCAGAGAACTCCTTAATTTTGTCAAGTTTCAAAAGTCTACTACTAACCATGTTGGATTTTGTGTTCCAAATTCATCTATCTATATATTCGAGAGAACAGAGGGAAACCTAAATATAAAATTGCTACTGTAGACGAACGCTTCAACCTAGAATAAAAAAATTTGGTGAGCCAAGTGGGATTTGTGTACTGATCATTGACACCAAGTATCATCAAGATTGGGTGAAAAAATATTTGCTGGTATTTCGGAAACTCGTAATTTCTTAGAAGCTTGGCAAGCCCTCTCAATGAAAGTGCTTTTCCACAGTCTGTGCCTAGGGCTACTTGAAGAGTAAACAAACCATAGAGACAAAACTGAGAACTCCTTCATTTTGTCAAGTTTCAAAGAGCTACTACAAACCATGTTTTATTTAGAGTTCCAAATTCATTTATCTATATAGGAGAGAACTGAGGGAAACCTAAATATAAAAACTGCTACTCTAGACGAACGCTTCAACCTAGAAGAACAAAATTTGGTGAATCAAGTGGGACTTGTGTACTGATTATTAGCAACAAGTATCATCAAGATTGGGTGAAAAAAATATTTGCTGGTATTTCGGAAACTCGTTATTTCTTAGAAGCTTGGCAACCCATCTCATTGAAAGTGCTTTTCCACAGTGTGTGCCTAGGGCTACTTGAAGAGGAAACAAACCATAGAGACAAAACTGAGAACTCCTTTATTTTGTCAAGTTTCAAAGAGCTACTACAAACCATGTTGGATTTAGAGTTCCAAATTCATCTAAGTGTATAGGAGAGAACAGAGGGAAACCTAAATATAAAAACTGCTACTGTAGACGAACGCTTCAACCTAGAAGAACAAAATTTGGTGAGCCAAGTGGGATTTGTGTACTGATCATTACCACCAAGTATCATCAAGATTGGGTGAAAAAATATTTGCTGGTATTTCGGAAAATCGTAATTTCTTAGAAGCTTGGCAACCCCTCTCAATGAAAGTGCTTTTCCACAGTTTGTGCCTAGGGCTACTTGAAGAGGAAACAAACCATAGAGACAAAACTGAGAACTCCTTTATTTTGTCTAGTTTCAAAGAGCTACTACAAACCATGTTGGATTTAGAGTTCCAAATTCATCTATCTATATAGGAGAGAACTGAGGGAAACCTAAATATAAAAACTGCTACTGTAGACGAACGCTTCAACCTACAAAAACAAAATTTGGTGAGCCAAGTGGGACTTGTGTACTGATTATTAGCAACATGTATCATCAAGATTGGGTGAAAAAATATTTGGTGGTATTTCAGAAACTCGTTTATTCTTAGAAGCTTGACAACCCCTCTCAATGAAAGTCCTTTTCCACAGTCTGTGCCTAGGGCTACTTGAAGAGGAAACAAACCATAGAGACAAAACTGAGAACTCCTTTATTTTGTCAAGTTTCAAAGAACTACTACAAACCATGTTGGATATAGAGTTCCAAATTCATATATCTATATATGAGAGAACAGAGTGAAACCTAAATATAAAAACTGCTACTGTAGACGAACGCTTCAAGCTAGAAGAACAAAATTTGGTGAGCCAAGTGGGATTTGTGTACTGATCATTACCACCAAGTATCATCAAGATTGGGTGAAAAAATATTTGCTGGTATTTCGGAAACTCGTTATATCTTAGACGCTTGGCAACCCATCTCATTGAAAGTGCTTTTCCTCAGTGTGTGCCTAGGGCTACTTGAAGAGGAAACAAACCATAGAGACAAAACTGAGAACTCCTTTATTTTGTCAAGTTTCAAAGAGCTACTACAAACCATGTTGGATTTAGAGTTCCAAATTCATCTAAGTGTATAGGAGAGAACAGAGGGAAACCTAAATATAAAAACTGCTACTGTAGACGAACGCTTCAAACTAGAAGAACAAAATTTGGTGAGCCAAGTGGGATTTGTGTACTGATCATTACCACCAAGTATCATCAAGATTGGGTGAAAAAATACTTGCTGGTATTTCGGAAACTCGTAATTTCTTAGAAGCTTGGCAACCCCTCTCAATGAAAGTGCTTTTCCACAGTCTGTGCCTAGGGCTACTTGAAGAGGAAACAAAACATAGAGACAAAACTGAGAACTCCTTTATTTTGTCAAGTTTGAAAGAGCTACTACAAACCATGTTTTATTTAGAGTTCCAAATTCATCTATGTATATAGGAGAGAACAGAGGGAAACCTAAATATAAAAACTGCTACTATAGACGATCGCTTCAAACTAGAAGAACAAAATTTGGTGAGCCAAGTGGGATTTGTGTAGTGATCAGTACCACAAAGTATCATCAAGATTGGGTGAAAAAATATTTGCTGGTATTTCGGAAACTCGTTATTTCTTAGAAGCTTGGCATCCATCTCAATGAAAGTGCTTTTCCACAGTGTGTGCCTAAGGCTACTTGAAGAGGAAACAAACCAGAGTGACAAAACTGAGAACTCCTTTATTTTGTCAAGTTTCAAAGAGCTACGAAAAACCATGTTGGATTTAGAGTTCCAAATTCATCTATCTATATAGGAGAGAACAGAGGGTAACCTAAATATAAAAACTGCTACTGTAGACGAACGCTTCAACCTAGAATAACAAAATTTGGTGAGCCAAGTGGGAAATGTGTACTGATCATTAGCACCAAGTATCATCAAGATTGGGTGAAAAAATATTTGCTGGTATTTCGGAAACTCGTAATTTCTTGGAAGCTTGGCAACCCCTTTCAATGAAAGTGCTTTTTCACAGTCTGTGCCTAGGGCTACTTGAAGAGGAAACAAACCATAGAGACAAAACTGAGAACTCTTTTATTTTGTCAAGTTTCAAAGAGCTACTACAAACCATGTTGGATTTAGAGTTCCAAATTCATCTATCTATATATGAGAGAAGAGAGTGAAACCTAAATATAAAAACTGCTACTGTAGACGAACGCTTCAAGCTAGAAGAACAAATTTGGTGAGCCAAGTGGGATTTGTGTACTGATCATTACCACCAAGTATCATCAAGATTGGCTGAAAAAATATTTGCTGGTATTTCGGAAACTCGTTATTTCTAGAAGCTTGGCAACCCATCTCAATGAAAGTGCTTTTCCACAGTGTGTGCCTAGGGCTACTTGAAGAGGAAACAAACCATAGAGACAAAACTGAGAACTCCTTAATTTGTCAAGTTTCAAAGAGCTACTACAAACCATGATGGATTTAGAGTTCCAAATTCATCTAACTATATAGGAGAGAACAGATGGAAACCTAAATATAAAAACTGCTACTGTCGACGAACGCTTCAACCTAGAAGAACAAAATTTAATGAGCCAAGTGGGATTTGTGTACTGATCATTACCACCAAGTATCATCAAGATTGGGTGAAAAAATATTTGCTGGTATTTGGGAAACTTGTAATTTCTTAGAAGCTTGGCAACCCCTCTCAATGAAAGTGCTTTTCCACAGTCTGTGCATAGGGCTCCTTGAAGATTAAACAAACCGTAGAGACAAAACTGAGAACTCCTTTATTTTGTCAAGTTTCAAAGACCTACTACAAACCATGTTTTATTTAGAGTTCCAAATTCATCTATCTATATAGGAGAGAACACAGGGAAACCTAAATATAAAAACTGCTACTGTAGACGAACGCTTCAACCTAGAATAATAAAATTTGTTGAGCCAAGTGGGAAATGCGTACTGATCATTAGCACCAAGTATCATCAAGATTGGGTGAAAAAATATTTGCTGGTATTTCGGAAACTCGTTATTTCTTAGAAGCTTGGCAACCCCTCTCAATGAAAGTGCTTTTCCACAGTCTGTGCCTAGGGCTACTTGAAGAAAAAACAAACCATAGAGACAAAACTGAGAACTCCTTTATTTTGTCAAGTTTCAAAGAGATACTACAAACCATGTTGGATTTAGAGTTCCAAATTCATCTATCTATATATGAGAGAACAGAGTGAAACCTAAATATAAAAACTGCTACTGTAGACGAACGCTTCAAACTAGAAGAACAAAATTTGGTGAGCCAAGTGGGATTTGTGTACTGATCATTACCACCAAGTATCATCAAGATTGGGAGAAAAAATATTTGCTTGTATTTCGGAAACTCGTAATTTCTTAGAATCTTGGCAACCCCTCTCAATGAAAGTGCTTTTCCACAGTCTGTGCCTAGGGATACTTGTAGAGGAAAGAAGCCATAGAGACAAAACTGAGAACCCCTTATTTTGTCAAGTTTCAAAGAGCTACTACAAACCATGTTGAATTTAGAGTTCCAATTTCATCTATCTATATAGGAGAGAACAGAGGGAAACCTAAATATAAAAACTGCTACTGTAGACGAACGCTTCAACCTAGAAGAACAAAATTTGGTGAGCCAAGTGATATTTGTGTACTGATCATTAACACCAAGTATCATCAAGATTGGGTAAAAAAATATTTGCTGGTATTTCGGAAACTCGTAATTTCTTAGAAGCTTGGCAACCCCTCTCAATGAAAGTGCTTTTCAACAGTCTGTGCCTAGGGCTACTTGAAGAGGAAACAAACCATAGAGACAAAACTGAGAACCCCTTTATTTTGTCAAGTTTCAAAGAGCTACTACAAACCATGTTCGATTTAGAGTTCCAAATTCATCTATCTATTTAGGAAAGAAAAAGGGAAACCTAAATATAAAAACTGCTACGGTAGACGAACGCTTCAACCTAGAAGAACAAAATTTGGTGAGCCAAGTGGGACTTGTGTACTGATTATTAGCAACAAGTATCATCAAGATTGGGTGAAAAAATATTTGCTGGTATTTCGGAAACTCGTTATTTCTTAGAAGCTTGGCAACCCCTCTCAATGAAAGTGCTTTTCCACAGTCTGTGCCTAGGGCTACTTGAAGAAAAAACAAACCATAGAGACAAAACTGAGAACTCCTGTATTTTATCAAGTTTCAAAGAGCTACTACAAACCATGTTGGATTTAGAGTTCCAAATTCATCTAACTATATAGGAGAGAACAGAGGGAAACCTAAATATAAAAACTGCTACTGTCGACGAACGCTTCAACCTAGAAGAAGAAAATTTGGTGAGCTTAGTTGGATTTGTGTACTGATCATTACCACCAAGTATCATCAAGATTGGGTGAAAAAATATTTGCTGGTATTTCGGAAACTCGTAATTTCTGAAAAGCTTGGCAACCCATCTCAATGAAAGTGTTTTCCACAGTCTGTGCCTAGGGCTCCTTGAGGATTAAACAAACCTTAGAGACAAAACTGAGAACTCCTTTATTTTTTCAAGTTTCAAAGACCTACTACAAACCATGTTTTATTTAGAGTTCCAAATTCATCTATCTATATAGGAGAGAACAGAGGGAAACCTAAATATAAAAAGTGCTACTGTAGATGAACGCTTCAACCTAGAATAAAAAAATTTGGTGAGACAAGTGGGAAATGCGTACTGATCATTAGCACCAAGTGTCATCAAGATTGGGTGAAAAAATATTTGCTGGTATTTCGGAAACTCGTAATTTCTTAGAAGCTTGGCAACCCCTCTCAATGAAAGTGCTTTTCCACAGTCTGTGCCCAGGGCTACTTTAAGAGGAAACAAACCATAGAGACAAAACTGAGAACTCCTTTATTTTGTCAAGTTTCAAAGAGCTACTACAAACCATGTTGGATTTAGAGTTCCAAATTCATCTATCTATATAGGAGAGAAGAGAGGGAAACCTAAATATAAAAACTGCTATTGTAGACGAAAGATTCAACCTAGAAGAACAAAATTTGGTGAGCCAAGTGGGATATGTGTACTGATCATTACCACCAAGTATCATCAAGATTGGATGAAAAAATATTTGCTGGTATTTCGGAAACTCGTAATTTCTTTGAAGCTTGGCAACCCCTATCAATGAAAGTGCTTTTTCACAGTCTGTGCCTAGGGCTACTTGAAGAGGAAACAAACCATAGAGACAAAACTGAGAAGTCCTTTATTTTGTCAAGTTTCAAAGAGCTACGAAAAACCATGTTGGATTTAGAGTTCCACATTCATCTATCTATATAGGAGAGAACAGAGGGTAACTTAAAAATAAAAACTGCTACTGTAGACGAACGCTTCAACCTAGAATAACAAAATTTGGTGAGCCAAGTGGGAAATGTGTACTGATCATTAGCACCAAGTATCATCAAGATTGGGTGAAAAATATTTGCTGGTATTTCGGAAACTCGCAATTTCTTGGAAGCTTGGCAACCCCTTTCAATGAAAGTGCTTTTCCACAGTCTGTGCCTAGGGGTACTTGAAGAGGAAACAAACCATAGGGACAAAACTGAGAACTCCTTTATTTTGTCAAGTTTCAAAGAGCTACTACAAACCATGTTTTATTTAGAGTTATAATTCATCTATCTATATAGGAGATAACAGAGGGAAACCTAAATATAAAAACTGCTACTGTAGACGATCGATTCAAACTAGAAGAACAAAATTGGTGAGCCAAGTGGGATTTGTGTACTGATCATTACCACCAAGTATCATCAAGATAGGGTGAAAAAATATTTGCTGGTATTTCGGAAACTCATTATTTCTAGAAGCTTGGCAACCCATCTCAATGAAAGTGCTTTTACACAGTGTGTGCCTAGGGCTACTTGAAGAGGAAACAAACCATAGAGGCAAAACTGAGAACTCCTTTATTTTGTCACGTTTCAAAGAGCTACTACAAACCATGTTGGATTTAGAGTTCCAAATTCATCTAACTATATAGGAGAGAAAAGTGCGAAACCTAAATATAAATACTGCTACTGTCGACGAACGCTTCAACCTAGAAGAACAGAATTTGGTGAGCCAAGTGGGATTTGTGTACTGATCATTACCAGAAAGTATCATCAAGATTGGATGACCAAATATTTGCTGGTATTTCGGAAACTCGTAATTTCTTAGAAGCTTGGCAACCCCTCTCAATGAAAGTGCTTTTCCACAGTCTGTGCCTAGGGCTACTTGAAGAGGAAACAAAACATAGAGACAAAACTGAGAAGACCTTTATTTTGTCAAGTTTGAAAGAGCTACTACAAACCATGTTTTATTTAGAGTTCCAAATTCATCTATGTATATAGGAGAGAACAGAGGGAAACCTAAATATAAAAACTGCTACTGTAGACGATCGCTTCAATCTAGAAGAACAAAATTTGGTGAGCCAAGTGGGATTTGTGTACTGAACAGTACCATAAAGTATCATCAAGTTTGGGTGAAAAAATATTTGCTGGTATTTCGGAAACTCGTTATTTCTTAGAACCTTGGCATGCATCTCAATGAAAGTGCTTTTCCACAGTGTGTGCCTAAGGCTACTTGAAGAGGAAACAAACCATAGAGACAAAACTGAGAACTCCTTTATTTTGTCAAGTTTCAAAGAGCTACGAAAAACCATGTTGGATTTAGAGTTCCAAATTCATCTAACTACATAGGAGAGAACAGAGGGAAACCTAAATATAAAAACTGCTACTGTCGACGAACGCTTCAACCTATAAGAAGAAAATTTGGTGAGCTTAGTGGGATTTGTGTACTGATCATTACCACCAAGTATCATCAAGATTGGTTGAAAAAATATTTGCTAGTATTTCAGAAACTCGTAATTTCTTAGAAGGTTGGCAAACCCTCTCAATGAAAGTGCTTTTCCACAGTCTGTGCCTAGGGGTACTTGAAGAGGAAACAAACCAGAGAGAAAAAACTGAGAACTCTTTATTTTGTCAAGTTTCAAAGAGCTACGAAAAACCATGTTGGATTTAGAGTTCCAAATTCATCTATCTATATAGGAGAGAACAGAGGGTAACCTAAATATAAAAACTGCTACTGTAGACGAACGCTTCAACCTAGAATAACAAAATTTGGTGAGCCAAGTGGGAAATGTGTACTGATCATTAGCACCAAGTATTATCAAGATTGGGTGAAAAAATATTTGCTGGTATTTCGGAAACTCGTAATTTCTTGGAAGCTTGGCAACGGCTTTCAATGAAAGTGCTTTTTCACAGTCTGTGCCTAGGGCTACTTGAAGAGGAAACAAACCATAGAGACAAAACTGAGAACTCTTTTATTTTGTCAAGTTTCAAAGAGCTACTACAAACCATGTTGGATTTAGAGTTCCAAATTCATCTATCTATATATGAGAGAACAGATTGAAACCTAAATATAAAAACTGCTACTGTAGACGAACGCTTCAAGCTAGAAGAACAAATTTGGTGAGCCAAGTGGGATTTGTGTACTGATCATTACCACCAAGTATCATCAAGATTGGGTGAAAAAATATTTGCTGGTATTTCGGAAACTCGTTATTTCTAGAAGCTTGGCAACCCATCTCAATGAAAGTGCTTTTCCACAGTGTGTGCCTAGGGCTACTTGAAGAGGAAACAAACCATAGAGACAAAACTGAGAACTCCTTAATTTGTCAAGTTTCAAAGAGCTACTACAAACCATGATGGATTTAGAGTTCCAAATTCATCTAACTATATAGGAGAGAACAGATGGAAACCTAAATATAAAAACTGCTACTGTCGACGAACGCTTCAACCTAGAAGAACAAAATTTAATGAGCCAAGTGGGATTTGTGTACTGATCATTACCACCAAGTATCATCAAGATTGGGTGAAAAAATATTTGCTGGTATTTGGGAAACTCGTAATTTCTTAGAAGATTGGCAACCCCTCTCAATGAAAGTGCTTTTCCACAGTCTGTGCGTAGGGCTCCTTGAAGATTAAACAAACCGTAGAGACAAAACTGAGAACTCCTTAATTTTGTCAAGTTTAAAAGACCTACTACAAACCATGTTTTATTTAGAGTTCCAAATTCATCTATCTATATAGGAGAGAACACAGGGAAACCTAAATATAAAAACTGCTACTGTAGACGAACGCTTCAACCTAGAATAATAAAATTTGTTGAGCCAAGTGGGAAATGCGTACTGATCATTAGCACCAAGTATAATCAAGATTGGGTGAAAAAATATTTGCTGGTATTTCGGAAACTCGTTATTTCTTAGAAGCTTGGCAACCCCTCTCAATGAAAGTGCTTTTCCACAGTCTGTGCCTAGGGCTACTTGAAGAAAAAACAAACCATAGAGACAAAACTGAGAACTCCTTTATTTTGTCAAGTTTCAAAGAGATACTACAAACCATGTTGGATTTAGAGTTCCAAATACATCTATCTATATATGAGAGAACAGAGTGAAACCTAAATATAAAAACTGCTACTGTAGATGAACGCTTCAAACTAGAAGAACAAAATTTGGTGAGCCAAGTGGGATTTGTGTACTGATCATTACCACCAAGTATCATCAAGTTTGGGAGAAAAAATATTAGCTGGTATTTCGGAAACTCGTAATTTCTTAGAAGCTTGGCAACCCCTCTCAATGAAAGTGCTTTTCCACAGTCTGTGCCTAGGGCTACTTGTAGAGGAAAGAAGCCATAGAGACAAAACTGAGAACCCCTTTATTTTGTCAAGTTTCAAAGAGCTACTACAAACCATGTTGAATTTAGAGTTCCAATTTCATCTATCTATATAGGAGAGAACAGAGGGAAACCTAAATATAAAAACTGCTACTGTAGACGAACGCTTCACCCTAGAAGAACAAAATTTGGTGAGCCAAGTGGTATTTGTGTAGTGATCATTACCACCAAGTATCATCAAGATTGGGTGAAAAAATATTTGCTGGTATTTCGGAAACTCGTAATTTCTTAGAAGCTTGGCAACCCCTCTCAATGAAAGTGCTTTTCACAGTCTGTGCCTAGGGCTACTTGAAGAGGAAACAAACCATAGAGACAAAACTGAGAACCCCTTTATTTTGTCAAGTTTCAAAGAGCTACTACAAACCATGTTCGATTTAGAGTTCCAAATTCATCTATCTATATAGGAAAAAAAATGGGAAACCTAAATATAAAAACTGCTACTGTAGACGAACGCTTCAACCTAGAAGAACAAAATTTGGTGAGCCAAGTGGGAATTGTGTACTGATTATTAGCAACAAGTATCATCAAGATTGGGTGAAAAGATATTTGCTGGTATTTCGGAAACTCGTTATTTCTTAGAAGCTTGGCAACCCCCTCTCAATGAAAGTGCTTTTCCACAGTCTGTGCCTAGGGCTACTTGAAGAAAAAACAAACCATAGAGACAAAACTGAGAACTCCTTTATTTTGTCAAGTTTCAAGAGCTACTACAAACCATGTTTGGATTTAGATTTCCAAATTCATCTATCTATATAGGAGAGAAGAGAGTGAAACCTAAATATAAAAACTGCTACTGTAGACGATCGCTTCCAACTAGAAGAACAAAATTTGGTGAGCCAAGTGGGATTTGTTGTACTGATCATTACCACCAAGTATCATCAAGATTGGGAGAAAAAATATTTGCCGGTATTTCGGAAACTCGTAATTTCTTAGAATCTTGGCAACCCCTCTCAATGAATGTGCTTTTCCACAGTCTGTGCCCTGGGCTACTTGTAGAGGAAAAAAGCCATAGAGACAAAACTGAGAACCCCTTTATTTTGTCAAGTTTCAAAGAGCTACTACAAACCATGTTGAATTTAGAGTTCCAATTTCATCTATCTATATAGGAGAGAACAAGGGAAACCTAAATATAAAAACTGCTACTGTAGACGAACGCTTCAACCTAGAAGAACAAAATTTGGTGAGCCTAGTGGGACTTGTGTACTGATCATTAGCAACAAGTATCATCAAGATTGGTTGAAAAAATATTTGCTGGTAATTCTGACACTCGTTATTTCTTAGAAGCTTGGCAACCCCTCTCAATGAAAGTGCTTTTCCACAGTCTGTGCCTAGGGCTACTTGAAGAGGAAACAAACCATAGAGACAAAACTGAGAACTCCTTTATTTTGTGAAGTTTCAAAGAGCTACTACAAACCATGTTTTATTTAGAGTTCCAAATTCATCTATGTATATAGGAGAGAACAGAGGGAAACCTAAATATAAAAACTGCTACTGTAGACGATCGCTTCCAACTAGAAGAACAAAATTTGGTGAGCCAAGTGGGATTTGTGTACTGATCAGTACCACCAAGTATCATCAAGATTGGGTGAAAAAATATTTGCTGGTATTTCGGAAACTCGTTATTTCTTTGAAGCTTGGCATCCAACTCAATGAACGTGCTTTTCCACAGTGTGTGCCTAAGGCTACTTGAAGAGGAAACAAACCATGGAGACAAAACTGAGAACTCCTTTATTTTGTCAAGTTTCAAAGAGCTACTACAAACCATGTTGGATTTAGAGTTTCAAATTCATCTACCTATATAGGAGAGAACAGAGGGAAACCTAAATATAAAAACTGCTACTGTCGACGAACGCTTCAACCTAGAAGAAGAAAATTTGGTGAGCTTAGTGGGATTTGTGTACTGATCATTACCACCAAGTATCATCAAGATTGGGTGAAAAAATATTTGCTGGTATTTCGGAAACTCGTTATTTCTTAGAAGCTTGGCAACCCCTCTCAATGAAATTGCTTTTCCACAGTCTGTGCCTAGGGCTCCTTGAGGATTAAACAAACCATAGAGACAAAACGGAGAACTCCTTTATTTTGTAAAGTTTCAAAGAGCTACTACAAACCATGTTGGATTTAGAGTTCCAAATTCTTCTATCTATATAGGAGAGAACAGAGGGAAACCTAAATATAAAAACTGCTATTGTAGACGAAAGCTTCAACCTAGAAGAACAAAATTTGGTGAGCCAAGTGGGATATGTGTACTGATCATTACCACCAAGTATCATCAAGATTGGATGAAAAAATATTTGCTGGTATTTCGGAAACTCGTAATTTCTTGGAAGCTTGGCAACCCCTATCAATGAAAGTGCTTTTCCACAGTCTGTGCCTAGGGCTACTTGAAGAGGAAAAAAACCATAGAGACAAAACTGAGAAGTCCTTTATTTTGTCAAGTTTCAAAGAGCTACGAAAAACCATGTTGGATTTAGAGTTCCACATTCATCTATCTATATAGGAGAGAACAGAGGGAAACCTAAATATAAAAACTGATACTGTAGACGATCGATTCAAACTAGAAGAACATAATTGGTGAGCCAAGTGGGATTTGTGTACTGATCATTACCACCAAGTATCATCAAGATTGGGAGAAAAAATATTTGCTGGTATTTCGGAAACTCGTAATTTCTTAGAATCTTGGCAACCCCTCTCAATGAAAGTGCTTTTCCACAGTCTGTGCCTAGGGCTACTTGTAGAGGAAAGAAGCCATAGAGACAAAACTGAGAACCCCTTTATTTTGTCAAGTTTCAAAGAGCTACTACAAACCATGTTGAATTTAGAGTTCCACATTCATCTATCTATATAGGAGAGAACAGAGGGAAACCTAAATATAAAAACTGCTACTGTCGACAAACGCTTCAACCTAGAAGAAGAAAATTTGGTGAGCTTAGTGGGATTTGTGTACTGATCATTACCACCAAGTATCATCAAGATTGGGTGAAAAAATATTTGCTGGTATTTCGGAAACTCGTAATTTCTTAGAAGCTTGGCAACCCCTCTCAATGAAAGTGCTTTTCCACAGTCTGTGCCTAGGGCTACTTGTAGAGGAAAGAAGCCATAGAGACAAAACTGAGAACCCCTTTTATTTTGTCAAGTTTCCAAGAGCTTCTACAAACCATGTTGAATTTAGAGTTCCAATTTCATCTATCTATATAGGAGAGAACAGAGGAAACCTAAATATAAAAACTGCTACTGTAGACGAACGCTTCACCCTAGAAGAACAAAATTTGGTGAGCCAAGTGGTATTTGTGTACTGATGATTAACACCAAGTATCATCAAGATTGGGTGAAAAAATATTTGCTGGTATTTCGGAAACTCGTAATTTCTTAGAAGCTTGGCAACCCCTCTCAATTAAAGTGCTTTTCAACAGTCTGTGCCTAGGGCTACTTGAAGAGGAAACAAACCATAGAGACAAAACTGAGAACTCCTTAATTTTGTCAAGTTTCAAAGAGCTACTACAAACCATGTTCGATTTAGAGTTCCAAATTCATCTATCTATATAGGAGAGAACAGAGGGAAACCTAAATATAAAAACTGCTAATGTAGACGAACACTTCAACCTAGAATGAAAAAATTTGGTGAGCCAAGTGGTAATGCGTACTGATCATTAGCACCAAGTGTCATCAAGATTGGGTGAAAAAATATTTGCTGGTATTTCGGAAACTCGTAATTTCTTAGAAGCTTGGCAACCCCTCTCAATTAAAGTGCTTCTCCACAATCTGTGCCTAGGGCTATTTTAACAGGAAACAAACCATAGAGACAAAACTGAGAACTCCTTTATTTTGTCAAGTTTCAAAGAGCTACTACAAACCATGTTTTTTTTTTAGAGTTCCAAATTCATCTATGTATATAGGAGAGAACAGAGGGAAACCTAAATATAAAAACTGCTACTGTAGACGATCGCTTCAAACAAGAAGAACAAAATTTGGTGAGCCAAGTGGGATTTGTGTACTGATCAGTACCACCAAGTGTCATCAACATTGGGTGAAAAAAATATTTGCTGGTATTTCGGAAACTCGTTATTTCTTAGAAGCTTGGCATCCATCTCAATGAAAGTGCTTTTCCACAGTGTGTGCCTAAGGCTACTTGAAGAGGAAACAAACCATAGAGACAAAACTGAGAACTCCTTTATTTTGTCAAGTTTCAAAGAGCTACTACAAACCATGTTGGATTTAGAGTTCCAAATTCATCTATCTATATAGGAGAGAACAGAGGGAAACCTAAATATAAAAACTGCTACTGTAGACGAACGCTTCAACTTGGAAGAACAAAATTTGGTGAGCCAAGTGGTATTTGTGTACTGATCATTACCACCAGGTATCATCAAGATTGGGTGAAAAAATATTTGCTGGTATTTCGGAAACTCGTAATTTCTTAGAAGCTTGGCAACCCCTCTCAATGAAAGTGCTTTTCCACAGTCTGTGCCTAGGGCTCCTTGAGGATTAAACAAACCATAGAGACAAAACTGAGAACTCCTTCATTTTGTCAAGATTCAAAGACCTACTACAAACCATGTTTTATTTAGAGTTCCAAATTCATCTATCTATATAGGAGAGAACAGAGGGTAACCTAAATATAAAAAATGCTACTGTAGAAGAACGCTTCAAACTAGAATAATAAAATTTGGTGAGCCAAGTGGGAAATGCGTACTGATCATTAGCACCAAGTGTCATCAAGATTGGGTGAAAAAATATTTGCTGGTATTTCGGAAACTCGTTATTTCTTAGAAGCTTGGCAACCCCTCTCAATGAAAGTGCTTTTCCACAGTGTGTGCCTAAGGCTACTTGAAGAGGAAACAAACCATAGAGACAAAACTGAGAACTCCTTTATTTTTCAAGTTTCAAAGAGCTACTGCAAACCAAGTTGGATTTAGAGTTCCAAATTCATCTAACTATATAGGAGAGAACAGAGGGAAACCTAAATATAAAAACTGCTACTGTCGACGAACGCTTCAACCTAGAAGAAGAAAATTTGGTGAGCTCAGTGGGATTTGTGTACTGATCATTACCACGAAGTATCATCAAGATTGGGTGAAAAAATATTTGCTGGTCTTCGGAAACTCGTAATTTCTTAGAAGCTTGGCAACCCCTCTCAATTAAAGTGCTTTTCCACAGTCTGTGCCTAGGGCTACTTGTAGAGGAAAGAAGCCATAGAGACAAAACTGAGAACCCCTTTATTTTGTCAAGTTTCAAAGAGCTTCTACAAACCATGTTGAATTTAGAGTTCCAATTTCATCTATCTATATAGGAGAGAACAGAGGGAAACCTAAATATAAAAACTGCTACTGTAGACGAACGCTTCACCCTAGAAGAACAAAATTTGGTGAGCCAAGTGGTATTTGTGTACTGATGATTAACACCAAGTATCATCAAGATTGGGTGAAAAAATATTTGCTGGTATTTCGGAAACTCGTAATTTCTTAGAAGCTTGGCAACCCCTCTCAATTAAAGTGCTTTCAACAGTCTGTGCCTAGGGCTACTTGAAGAGGAAACAAACCATAGAGACAAAACTGAGAACTCCTTAATTTTGTCAAGTTTCAAAGAGCTACTACAAACCATGTTCGATTTAGAGTTCCAAATTCATCTATCTATATAGGAGAGAACAGAGGGAAACCTAAATATAAAAACTGCTAATGTAGACGAACACTTCAACCTAGAATGAAAAATTTGGTGAGCCAAGTGGTAATGCGTACTGATCATTAGCACCAAGTGTCATCAAGATTGGGTGAAAAAATATTTGCTGGTATTTCGGAAACTCGTAATTTCTTAGAAGCTTGGCAACCCCTCTCAATTAAAGTGCTTCTCCACAATCTGTGCCTAGGGCTATTTTAACAGGAAACAAACCCATAGAGACAAAACTGAGAACTCCTTTATTTTGTCAAGTTTCAAAGAGCTACTACAAACCATGTTTTTTTTTTAGAGTTCCAAATTCATCTATGTATATAGGAGAGAACAGAGGGAAACCTAAATATAAAAACTGCTACTGTAGACGATCGCTTCAAACAAGAAGAACAAAATTTGGTGAGCCAAGTGGGATTTGTGTACTGATCAGTACCACCAAGTGTCATCAACATTGGGTGAAAAAATATTTGCTGGTATTTCGGAAACTCGTTATTTCTTAGAAGCTTGGCATCCATCTCAATGAAAGTGCTTTTCCACAGTGTGTGCCTAAGGCTACTTGAAGAGGAAACAAACCATAGAGACAAAACTGAGAACTCCTTTATTTTGTCAAGTTTCAAAGAGCTACTACAAACCATGTTGGATTTAGAGTTCCAAATTCATCTATCTATATAGGAGAGAACAGAGGGAAACCTAAATATAAAAACTGCTACTGTAGACGAACGCTTCAACTTGGAAGAACAAAATTTGGTGAGCCAAGTGGTATTTGTGTACTGATCATTACCACCAAGTATCACCAAGATTGGGTGAAAAAATATTTGCTGGTATTTCGGAAACTCGTAATTTCTTAGAAGCTTGGCAACCCCTCTCAATGAAAGTGCTTTTCCACAGTCTGTGCCTAGGGCTCCTTGAGGATTAAACAAACCATAGAGACAAAACTGAGAACTCCTTTGTTTTGTCAAGTTTCAAAGACCTACTACAAACCATGTTGGATTGTAGAGTTCCAAATTCATCTATCTATATAGGAGAGAACTTAGGGAAACCTAAATATAAAAACTGCTGTTGTAGACGAACGCTTCAACCAAGAAGAACAAAATTTGGTGAGCCAAGTGGGATATGTGTACTGATCATTATCACCAAGTATCATCAAGATTGGAATAAAAAATATTTGCTGGTATTTCGGAAACTCGTAATTTCTTAGATGCTTGGCAACCCCTCTCAATTAAAGTGCTTTTCCACAGTCTGTGCCAAGGGCTTCTTGAAGAGAAAACAAACCATAGAGACAAAACTGAGAACTCCTTTATTTTGTCAAGTTTCAAAGAGCTACGAAAAACCATGTTGGATTTAGAGTTCCAAATTCATCTATCTATATAGGAGAGAACAGAGGGTAACCTAAATATAAAACTGCTACTGTAGACGAACGCTTCAACCTAGAATAATAAAATTTGGTGAGCCAAGTGGGAAATGCGTCCTGATCATTAGCACCAAGTGTCATCAAGATTGGGTGAAAAAATATTTGCTGGTATTTCGGAAACTCGTTATTTCTTAGAAGCTTGGCAACCCCTCTCAATGAAAGTGCTTTTCCACAGTCTGTGCCTAGGGCTACTTGAAGAAAAAACAAACCATAGAGACAAAACTGAGAACCCCTTTATTTTGTCAAGTTTCAAAGAGCTACTAAAAACCATGTTGAATTTAGAGTTCCAATTTCATCTATCTATATAGGAGAGAACAGAGGGAAACCTAAATATAAAAACTGCTACTGTAGACGAACGCTTCACCCTAGAAGAACAAAATTTGGTGAGCCAAGTGGTATTTGTGTACTGATGATTAACACCAAGTATCATCAAGATTGGGTGAAAAAATATTTGCTGGTATTTCGGAACTCGTAATTTCTTAGAAGCTTGGCAACCCCTCTCAATTAAAGTGCTTTTCAACAGTCTGTGCCTAGGGCTACTTGAAGAGGAAACAAACCATAGAGACAAAAGTGAGAACTCCTTAATTTTGTCAAGTTTCAAAGAGCTACTACAAACCATGTTCGATTTAGAGTTCCAAATTCATCTATCTATATAGGAGAGAACAGAGGGAAACCTAAATATAAAACTGCTAATGTAGACGAACGCTTCAACCTAGAATGAAAAAATTTGGTGAGCCAAGTGGTAATGCGTACTGATCATTAGCACCAAGTGTCATCAAGATTGGGTGAAAAAATATTTGCTGGTATTTCGGAAACTCGTAATTTCTTAGAAGCTTGGCAACCCCTCTCAATTAAAGTGCTTCTCCACAATCTGTGCCTAGGGCTATTTTAACAGGAAACAAACCATAGAGACAAAACTGAGAACTCCTTTATTTTGTCAAGTTTCAAAGAGCTACTACAAACCATGTTTTTTTTTTAGAGTTCCAAATTCATCTATGTATATAGGAGAGAACAGAGGGAAACCTAAATATAAAAACTGCTACTGTAGACGATCGCTTCAAACAAGAAGAACAAAATTTGGTGAGCCAAGTGGGATTTGTGTACTGATCAGTACCACCAAGTGTCATCAACATTGGGTGAAAAAATATTTGCTGGTATTTCGGAAACTCGTTATTTCTTAGAAGCTTGGCATCCATCTCAATGAAAGTGCTTTTCCACAGTGTGTGCCTAAGGCTACTTGAAGAGGAAACAAACCATAGAGACAAAACTGAGAACTCCTTTATTTTGTCAAGTTTCAAAGAGCTACTACAAACCATGTTGGATTTAGAGTTCCAAATTCATCTATCTATATAGGAGAGAACAGAGGGAAACCTAAATATAAAAACTGCTACTGTAGACGAACGCTCCAACTTGGAAGAACAAAATTTGGTGAGCCAAGTGGTATTTGTGTACTGATCATTACCACCAAGTATCATCAAGATTGGGTGAAAAAATATTTGCTGGTATTTCGGAAACTCGTAATTTCTTAGAAGCTTGGCAACCCCTCTCAATGAAAGTGCTTTTCCACAGTCTGTGCCTATGGCTCCTTGAGGATTAAACAAACCATAGAGACAAAACTGAGAACTCCTTCATTTTGTCAAGTTTCAAAGACCTACTACAAACCATGTTTTATTTAGAGTTCCAAATTCATCTATCTATATAGGAGAGAACAGAGGGTAACCTAAATATAAAAACTGCTACTGTAGACGAACGCTTCAACCTAGAAGAACAAAATTTGGTGAGCCTAGTGGGACTTGTTTACTGATCATTAGCAACAAGTATCATCACGATTGGGTGAAAAAATATTTACTGGTATTTCGGAAACTCGTTATTTCTTAGAAGCTTGGCAACCCCTCTCAATGAAAGTGCTTTTCCACAGTCTGTGCCTAGGGCTACTTGAGGAGGAAACAAACCATAGAGACAAAACTGAGAACTCCTTTATTTTGTCAAGTTTCAAAGAGCTACTACAAACCATGATGGATTTAGAGTTCCAAATTCATCTAACTATATAGGAGAGAACAGAGGGAAACCTAAATATAAAAACTGCTACTGTCGACGAACGCTTCAACCTAGAAGAAGAAAATTTGGTGAGCTTAGTGGGATTTGTGTACTGATCATTACCACAAAGTATCATCAAGATTGGGTGAAAGAATATTTGCTGGTATTTTGGAAACTCCTAATTTCTTAGAAGCTTGGCAACCCATCTCAATGAAAGTGCTTTTCCAAAGTCTGTGCCTAGGGCTCCTTGAGGATTAAACAAACCATAGAGACAAAACTGAGAACTCCTTTTTTGTCAAGATTCAAAGACCTACTACAAACCATGTTTTATTTAGAGTTCCAAATTCATCTATCTATATAGGAGAGAACAGAGGGAAACCTAAATATAAAAACTGCTACTGTAGACGAACGCTTCAACCTAGAATAAAAAAATTTGGTGAGCCAAGTGGGAAATGCGTACTGATCATTAGCTCCAAGTGTCATCAAGATTGGGTGAAAAAATATTTGCTGGTATTTCGGAAACTCGTAATTTCTTAGAAGCTTGGCAACCCCTCTCAATGAAAGTGCTTTTCCACAGTCTGTGCCCAGGGCTACTTGAAGAGGAAACAAACAATAGAGACAAAACTGAGAACTCCTTTATTTTGTCAAGTTTCAAAGGGCTACTACAAACCATGTTGGATTTAGAGTTCCAATTTCATCTATCTATATAGGAGAGAACAGATGGAAACCTAAATATAAAAACTGCTAATGTAGACGAACGCTTCAACCAAGAAGAACAAAATTTGGTGAGCTAAGTGGGATATGTGTAATGATCATTATCAACAAGTATCATCAAGATTGGATGAGAAAATATTTGCTGTTATTTCGGAAACTCGTAATTTCTTAGATGCTTGGCAACCCCTCTCAATGAAAGTGCTTTTCCACAGTCTGTGCCTAGGGATACTTGAAGAGAAAACAAACCATAGAGACAAAACTGAGAACTCCTTTATTTTGTCAAGTTTCAAAGAGCTACTACAAACCATGTTGGATTTAGAGTTCCAAATTCACCTATCTATATATGAGAGAACAGAGTGAAACCTAAATATAAAAACTGCTACTGTAGACGAACGCTTCAAACTAGAAGAACAAAATTTGGTGAGCCAAGTGGGATTTGTGTACTGATCATTACCACCAAGTATCATCAAGATTGGGAGAAAAAATATTTGCTGGTATTTCGGAAACACATAATTTCTTAGAATCTTGGCAACTCCTCTCAATGAAAGTGCTTTTCAACAGTCTGTGCCTAGGGCAACTTGAAGAGGAAAGAAACCATAGAGACAAAACTGAGAACTCCTTAATTTTGTCAAGTTACAAAGAGCTACTACAAACCATGTTGGATTTAGAGTTCCAAATTCACCTATCTATATATGAGAGAACAGAGTGAAACCTAAATATAAAAACTGCTACTGTAGACGAACGCTTCAACCTAGAAGAACAAAATTTGGTGTGCTTAGTGGGACTTGTGTATTGATCATTAGCAAGAAGTATCATCACGATTGGGTGAAAAAATATTTGCTGGTATTTCGGAAACTCGTTATTTCTTAGAAGCTTGGCAACCCCTCTCAATGAAAGTGCTTTTCCACAGTCTGTGCCTAGGGCTACTTGTAGAGGAAAGAAGCCATAGAGACAAAACTGAGAACCCCTTTATTTTGTCAAGTTTCAAAGAGCTACTACAAACCATGTTGAATTTAGAGTTCCAATTTCATCTATCTATATAGGAGAGAAGAGAGGGAAACCTAAATATAAAAACTGCTACTGTAGACGAACGCTTCAACCTAGAGAACAAAATTTGGTGAGCCAAGTGGTATTTGTGTACTGATGATTAACACCAAGTATCATCAAGATTGGGTGAAAAAATATTTGCTGGTATTTCGGAAACTCGTAATTTCTTAGAAGCTTGGCAACCCCACTCAATGAAAGTGCTTTTCAACAGTCTGTGCCTAGGGCTACTTGAAGAGGAAACAAACCATAGAGACAAAACTGAGAACTCCTTAATTTTGTCAAGTTTCAAAGAGCTACTACAAACCATGTTCGATTTAGAGTTCCAAATTCATCTATCTATATAGGAGAGAACAAGGGAAACCTAAATATAAAAACTGCTACTGTAGACGAACGCCTCAACCTAGAAGAACAAAATTTGGTGCGCCTAGTGGGACTTGTGTACTGATCATTAGCAAGAAGTATCATCACGATTGGGTGAAAAAATATTTGCTGGTATTTCGGAAACTCGTTTTTTCTTAGAAGCTTGGCAACCCCTCTCAATGTAGTGCTTTTCCACAGTCTGTGCCTAGGGCTACTTGAAGAGGAAACAAACCATAGAGACAAAACTGAGAACTCCTTTATTTTGTCAAGTTTCAAAGAGCTACTGCAAACCATGTTGGATTTAGAGTTCCAAATTCATCTATGTATATAGGAGAGAACAGAGGGAAACCTATATATAAAAACTGCTACTGTAGACGATCGCTTCAAACTAGAAGAAAAAAATTTGGTGAACAAGTGGGATTTGTGTACTGATCATTTGCACCAAGTATCATCAAGATTGGGTGAAAAAATATTTGCTGGTATTTCGGAAACTCGTTATTTCTTAGAAGCTTGGCATCCATCTCAATGAAAGTGCTTTTCCACAGTGTGTGCCTAAGGCTACTTGAAGAGGAAACAAACCATAGAGACAAAACTGAGAACTCCTTTATTTTCTCAAGTTTCAAAGAGCTACTGCAAACCATGTTGGATTTAGAGTTCCAAATTCATCTAACTATATAGGAGAGAACAGAGGGAAACCTAAATATAAAAACTGCTACTGTCGACGAACGCTTCAACCTAGAAGAAGAAAATTTGGTGAGCTCAGTGGGATTTGTGTACTGATCATTACCACGAAGTATCATCAAGATTGGGTGAAAAAATATTTGCTGGTCTTCGGAACCTCGTAATTTCTTAGAAGCTTGGCAACCCATCTCAATGAAAGTGCTTTTCCACAGTCTGTGCCTAGGGCTCCTTGAGGATTAAACAAACCATAGAGACAAATCTGAGAACACCTTTATATTGTCAAGTTTCAAAGACCTACTACAAACCATGTTTTATTTAGAGTTCCAAATTCATCTATCTATATAGGAGAGAACATAGGGAAACCTAAATATAAAAACTGCTACTGTAGACGAACGCTTCAACCTAGAATAAAAAAAATTGGTGAGCCAAGTGGGAAATGCGTACTGATCATTAGCACCAAGTGTCATCAAGATTGGGTGAAAAAATATTTGCTGGTATTTCGGAAACTCGTAATTTCTTAGAAGCTTGGCAACCCCTCTCAATGAAAGTGCTTTTCCACAGTCTATGCCCAGGGCTACTTGAAGAGGAAACAAACCATAGAGACAAAACTGAGAACTCCTTTATTTTGTCAAGTTTCAAAGACCTACGAAAAACCATGTTGGATTTAGAGTTCCAATTTCATCTATCTATATAGGAGAGAACAGAGGGTAACCTAAATAAAAAAACTGCTACTGTAGACGATCGCTTCAAACTAGAAGAACAAAATTTGGTGAGCCAAGTGGGATTTGTGTACTGATCATTTGCACCAAGTATCATCAAGATTGGGTGAAAAAATATTTGCTGGTATTTCGGAAACTCGTTATTTCTTAGAAGCTTGGAATCCATCTCAATGAAAGTGCTTTTCCACAGTGTGTGCCTAAGGCTACTTGAAGAGGAAACAAACCATAGAGACAAAACTGAGAACTCCTTTATTTTGTCAAGTTTCAAAGAGCTACTACAAACCATGTTGGATTTAGAGTTCCAAATTCATCTAACTATATAGGAGAGAACAGAGTGAAAAATAAATATAAAAACTGCTACTGTAGACGAACGCTTCAAGCTAGAAGAACAAAATTTGGTGAGCCAAGTGGGATTTGTGTACTGATCATTACCACCATGTATCATCAAGATTGGGTGAAAAAATATTTGCTGGTATTTCGGAAACTCGTTATTTCTAGAAGCTTGGCAACCCCTCTCAATGAAAGTGCTTTTCCACAGTGTGTGCCTAGGGCTACTTGAAGAAGAAACAAACCATAGAGACAAAACTGAGAACTCCTTTATTTTGTCACGTTTCAAAGATCTACTACAAACCATGTTGGATTTAGAGTTCCAAATTCATCTAACTATATAGGAGAGAACAGAGGGAAACCTAAATATAAAAACTGCTACTGTTGACGATCGCTTCAACCTAGAAGAACAAAATTTAATGAGCCAAGTGGGATTTGTGAATTGATCATTACCACCAAGTATCATCAAGTTTGGGTGAAAAAAATATTTGCTGGTATTTCGGAAACTCGAATTTCTTAGAAGCTTGGCAAACCCTCTCAATGAAAGTGCTTTTCCACAGTCTGTGCGTAGGGCTCCTTGATGATTAAACAAACCACAGAGACGAAACTGAGAACTCCTTTATTTTGTCAAGTTTCAAAGACCTACTACAAACCGTGTTTTATTTAGAGTTCCAAATTCTGTATCTATATAGGAGAGAACAGAGTGAAACCTGAAAATAAAAACTGCTACTGTAGACGAACGCTTCAACCTAGACGAACAAAAATTGGTGAGCCAAGTGGGATTTGTGTACTGATCATTACCATAATGTATCATCATGATTGGGTTAAAAAATATTTGCTGGTGTTTCGGAAACTCGTAATTTCTTAGAAGCTTGGCAACCCCTGTCAATGAAAGTGCTTTTCCACAGTCTGTGCCTAGGGCTACTTGAACAGGAAACAAACATTAGAGACAAAACTGAGAACTCCTTTATTTTGTCAAGTTTCAAAGAGCTACTAAAAACCATGTTGGATTTAGAGTTCCAAATTCATCTGTCTATATAGGAGAGAACAGATGGAAACCTAAATATAAAAACTGCTACTGTAGATGAACGCTTCAACCTAGAATAACAAAATTTGGTGAGCCAAGTGGGAAATGGGTACTGATCATTAGCACCAAGTATCATCAATATTGGGTGAAAAAATATTTGCTGGTATTTCGGAAACTCGTAATTTCTTAGAAGCTTGGCAACCCCTTTCAATGAAAGTGCTTTTCCACAGTCTGTGCCTAGGGCTACTTGTAGAGGAAAGAAGCCATAGAGACAAAACTGAGAACCCCTTTATTTTGTCAAGTTTCAAAGAGCTACTACAAACCATGTTGAATTTAGAGTTCCAATTTCATCTATCTATATAGGAGAGAACAGAGGGAAACCTAAATATAAAAACTGCTACTGTAGACGAACGCTTCACCCTAGAAGAACAAAATTTGGTGAGCCAAGTGGTATTTGTGTACTGATGATTAACACCAAGTATCATCAAGATTGGGTGAAAAAATATTTGCTGGTATTTCGGAACTCGTAATTTCTTAGAAGCTTGGCAACCCCTCTCAATTAAAGTGCTTTTCAACAGTCTGTGCCTAGGGCTACTTGAAGAGGAAACAAACCATAGAGACAAAACTGAGAACTCCTTAATTTTGTCAAGTTTCAAAGAGCTACTACAAACCATGTTCGATTTAGAGTTCCAAATTCATCTATCTATATAGGAGAGAACAGAGGGAAACCTAAATATAAAACTGCTAATGTAGACGAACGCTTCAACCTAGAATGAAAAAATTTGGTGAGCCAAGTGGTAATGCGTACTGATCATTAGCACCAAGTGTCATCAAGATTGGGTGAAAAAATATTTGCTGGTATTTCGGAAACTCGTAATTTCTTAGAAGCTTGGCAACCCCTCTCAATTAAAGTGCTTCTCCACAATCTGTGCCTAGGGCTATTTTAACAGGAAACAAACCATAGAGACAAAACTGAGAACTCCTTTATTTTGTCAAGTTTCAAAGAGCTACTACAAACCATGTTTTTTTTTTAGAGTTCCAAATTCATCTATGTATATAGGAGAGAACAGAGGGAAACCTAAATATAAAAACTGCTACTGTAGACGATCGCTTCAAACAAGAAGAACAAAATTTGGTGAGCCAAGTGGGATTTGTGTACTGATCAGTACCACCAAGTGTCATCAACATTGGGTGAAAAAATATTTGCTGGTATTTCGGAAACTCGTTATTTCTTAGAAGCTTGGCATCCATCTCAATGAAAGTGCTTTTCCACAGTGTGTGCCTAAGGCTACTTGAAGAGGAAACAAACCATAGAGACAAAACTGAGAACTCCTTTATTTTGTCAAGTTTCAAAGAGCTACTACAAACCATGTTGGATGTAGAGTTCCAAATTCATCTATCTATATAGGAGAGAACTGAGGGAAACCTAAATATAAAAACTGCTGTTGTAGACGAACGCTTCAACCAAGAAGAACAAAATTTGGTGAGCCAAGTGGGATATGTGTACTGATCATTATCACCAAGTATCATCAAGATTGGAATAAAAAATATTTGCTGGTATTTCGGAAACTCGTAATTTCTTAGATGCTTGGCAACCCCTCTCAATTAAAGTGCTTTTCCACAGTCTGTGCCAAGGGCTTCTTGAAGAGAAAACAAACCATAGAGACAAAACTGAGAACTCCTTTATTTTGTCAAGTTTCAAAGAGCTACGAAAAACCATGTTGGATTTAGAGTTCCAAATTCATCTATCTATATAGGAGAGAACAGAGGGTAACCTAAATATAAAACTGCTACTGTAGACGAACGCTTCAACCTAGAATAATAAAATTTGGTGAGCCAAGTGGGAAATGCGTCCTGATCATTAGCACCAAGTGTCATCAAGATTGGGTGAAAAAATATTTGCTGGTATTTCGGAAACTCGTTATTTCTTAGAAGCTTGGCAACCCCTCTCAATGAAAGTGCTTTTCCACAGTCTGTGCCTAGGGCTACTTGAAGAAAAAACAAACCATAGAGACAAAACTGAGAAGTCCTTTATTTTGTCAAGTTTCAAAGAGCTACTACAAACCATGTTGGATTTAGAGTTCCAAATTCATCTATCTATATAGGAGAGAACAGATGGAAAAATAAATATAAAAACTGCTACTGTAGACGAATGCTTCAAACTAGAAGAACAAAATTTGGTGAGCCAAGTGGGATTTGTGTACTGATCATTACCACCAAGTATCATCAAGATTGGGAGAAAAAATATTTGCTGGTATTTCGGAAACTCGTAATTTCTTAGAATCTTGGCAACCCCTCTCAATGAAAGTGCTTTTCCACAGTCTGTGCCTAGGGCTACTTGTAGAGGAAAGAAGCCATAGAGACAAAACTGAGCACCCCTTTATTTTGTCATGTTTCAAAGAGCTACTACAAACCATGTTGAATTTAGAGTTCCAATTTCATCTATCTATATAGGAGAGAACAGAGGGAAACCTAAATATAAAAACTGCTACTGTAGACGAACACTTCAACCTAGAAGAACAAAATTTGGTGAGCCAAGTGGTATTTGTGTACTGATGATTAACACCAAGTATCATCAAGATTGGGTGAAAAAATATTTGCTGGTATTTCGGAAACTCGTAATTTCTTAGAAGCTTGGTAACCCCTCTCAATGAAAGTGCTTTCAACAGTCTGTGCCTAGGGCTACTTGAAGAGGAAACAAATCATAGAGACAAAACTGAGAACTCCTTCATTTTGTCAGGTTTCAAAGAGCTACTACAAACCATGTTCGATTTAGAGTTCCAAATTCATCTATCTATATAGGAGAGAAAAAGGGAAACCTAAATATAAAAACTGCTACTGTAGACGAACGCTTCAACCTAGAAGAACAAAATTTGGTGAGCCTAGTGGGACTTGTTTACTGATCATTAGCAACAAGTATCATCAAGATTGGGTGAAAAAATATTTACTGGTATTTCGGAAACTCGTTATTTCTTAGAAGCTTGGCAACCCCTCTCAATGAAAGTGCTTTTCCACAGTCTGTGCCTAGGGCTACTTGTAGAGGAAACAAACCATAGAGACAAAACTGAGAACTCCTTTATTTTGTCAAGTTTCAAAGAGCTACTACAAACCATGATGGATTTAGAGTTCCAAATTCATCTAACTATATAGGAGAGAACAGAGGGAAACCTAAATATAAAAACTGCTACTGTCGACGAACGCTTCAACCTAGAAGAAGAAAATTTGGTGAGCTTAGTGGGATTTGTGTACTGATCATTACCACAAAGTATCATCAAGATTGGGTGAAAGAATATTTGCTGGTATTTTGGAAACTCCTAATTTCTTAGAAGCTTGGCAACCCATCTCAATGAAAGTGCTTTTCCACAGTCTGTGCCTAGGGCTCCTTGAGGATTAAACAAACCATAGAGACAAAACTGAGAACCCCTTTATTTTGTCAAGTTTCAAAGAGCTACTACAAACCATGTTGAATTTAGAGTTCCAATTTCATCTATCTATATAGGAGAGAAGAGAGGGAAACCTAAATATAAAAACTGCTACTGTAGACGAACGCTTCAACCTAGAAGAACAAAATTTGGTGAGCCAAGTGGGAAATGTGTACTGATCATTAGCACCAAGTATCATCAAGATTGGGTGAAAAATATTTGCTGGTATTTCGGAAACTCGTAATTTCTTGGAAGCTTGGCAACCCCTTTCAATGAAAGTGCTTTTTCACAGTCTGTGCCTAGGGCTACTTGAAGAGGAAACAAACCATAGAGACAAAACTGAGAACTCCTTTATTTTGTCAAGTTTCAAATAGCTACTACAAACCATGTTTTATTTAGGGTTATAATTCATCTATCTATATAGGAGATAACAGAGGGAAACCTAAATATAAAAACTGATACTGTAGACGATCGATTCAAACTAGAAGAACATAATTGGTGAGCCAAGTGGGATTTGTGTACTGATCATTACCACCAAGTATCATCAAGATTGGGAGAAAAAATATTTGCTGGTATTTCGGAAACTCGTAATTTCTTAGAATCTTGGCAACCCCTCTCAATGAAAGTGCTTTTCCACAGTCTGTGCCTAGGGCTACTTGTAGAGGAAAGAAGCCATAGAGACAAAACTGAGAACCCCTTTATTTTGTCAAGTTTCAAAGAGCTACTACAAACCATGTTGAATTTAGAGTTCCAATTTCATCTATCTATATAGGAGAGAACAGAGGGAAACCTAAATATAAAAACTGCTACTGTCGACGAACGCTTCAACCTAGAAGAAGAAAATTTGGTGAGCTTAGTGGGATTTGTGTACTGATCATTACCACCAAGTATCATCAAGATTGGGTGAAAAAATATTTGCTGGTATTTCGGAAACTCGTAATTTCTTAGAAGCTTGGCAACCCCTTTCAATGAAAGTGCTTTTCCACAGTCTGTGCCTAGGGCTACTTGTAGAGGAAAGAAGCCATAGAGACAAAACTGAGAACCCCTTTATTTTGTCAAGTTTCAAAGAGCTACTACAAACCATGTTGAATTTAGAGTTCCAATTTCATCTATCTATATAGGAGAGAACAGAGGGAAACCTAAATATAAAAACTGCTACTGTAGACGAACGCTTCACCCTAGAAGAACAAAATTTGGTGAGCCAAGTGGTATTTGTGTACTGATGATTAACACCAAGTATCATCAAGATTGGGTGAAAAAATATTTGCTGGTATTTCGGAACTCGTAATTTCTTAGAAGCTTGGCAACCCCTCTCAATTAAAGTGCTTTTCAACAGTCTGTGCCTAGGGCTACTTGAAGAGGAAACAAACCATAGAGACAAAACTGAGAACTCCTTAATTTTGTCAAGTTTCAAAGAGCTACTACAAACCATGTTCGATTTAGAGTTCCAAATTCATCTATCTATATAGGAGAGAACAGAGGGAAACCTAAATATAAAACTGCTAATGTAGACGAACGCTTCAACCTAGAATGAAAAAATTTGGTGAGCCAAGTGGTAATGCGTACTGATCATTAGCACCAAGTGTCATCAAGATTGGGTGAAAAAATATTTGCTGGTATTTCGGAAACTCGTAATTTCTTAGAAGCTTGGCAACCCCTCTCAATTAAAGTGCTTCTCCACAATCTGTGCCTAGGGCTATTTTAACAGGAAACAAACCATAGAGACAAAACTGAGAACTCCTTTATTTTGTCAAGTTTCAAAGAGCTACTACAAACCATGTTTTTTTTTTAGAGTTCCAAATTCATCTATGTATATAGGAGAGAACAGAGGGAAACCTAAATATAAAAACTGCTACTGTAGACGATCGCTTCAAACAAGAAGAACAAAATTTGGTGAGCCAAGTGGGATTTGTGTACTGATCAGTACCACCAAGTGTCATCAACATTGGGTGAAAAAATATTTGCTGGTATTTCGGAAACTCGTTATTTCTTAGAAGCTTGGCATCCATCTCAATGAAAGTGCTTTTCCACAGTGTGTGCCTAAGGCTACTTGAAGAGGAAACAAACCATAGAGACAAAACTGAGAACTCCTTTATTTTGTCAAGTTTCAAAGAGCTACTACAAACCATGTTGGATTTAGAGTTCCAAATTCATCTATCTATATAGGAGAGAACAGAGGGAAACCTAAATATAAAAACTGCTACTGTAGACGAACGCTCCATCTTGGAAGAACAAAATTTGGTGAGCCAAGTGGTATTTGTGTACTGATCATTACCACCAAGTATCATCAAGATTGGGTGAAAAAATATTTGCTGGTATTTCGGAAACTCGTAATTTCTTAGAAGCTTGGCAACCCCTCTCAATGAAAGTGCTTTTCCACAGTCTGTGCCTATGGCTCCTTGAGGATTAAACAAACCATAGAGACAAAACTGAGAACTCCTTCATTTTGTCAAGTTTCAAAGACCTACTACAAACCATGTTTTATTTAGAGTTCCAAATTCATCTATCTATATAGGAGAGAACAGAGGGTAACCTAAATATAAAAACTGCTACTGTAGACGAACGCTTCAACCTAGAAGAACAAAATTTGGTGAGCCTAGTGGGACTTGTTTACTGATCATTAGCAACAAGTATCATCACGATTGGGTGAAAAAATATTTACTGGTATTTCGGAAACTCGTTATTTCTTAGAAGCTTGGCAACCCCTCTCAATGAAAGTGCTTTTCCACAGTCTGTGCCTAGGGCTACTTGAGGAGGAAACAAACCATAGAGACAAAACTGAGAACTCCTTTATTTTGTCAAGTTTCAAAGAGCTACTACAAACCATGATGGATTTAGAGTTCCAAATTCATCTAACTATATAGGAGAGAACAGAGGGAAACCTAAATATAAAAACTGCTACTGTCGACGAATGCTTCAACCTAGAAGAAGAAAATTTGGTGAGCTTAGTGGGATTTGTGTACTGATCATTACCACAAAGTATCATCAAGATTGGGTGAAAGAATATTTGCTGGTATTTTGGAAACTCCTAATTTCTTAGAAGCTTGGCAACCCATCTCAATGAAAGTGCTTTTCCAAAGTCTGTGCCTAGGGCTCCTTGAGGATTAAACAAACCATAGAGACAAAACTGAGAACTCCTTTTTTGTCAAGATTCAAAGACCTACTACAAACCATGTTTTATTTAGAGTTCCAAATTCATCTATCTATATAGGAGAGAACAGAGGGAAACCTAAATATAAAAACTGCTACTGTAGACGAACGCTTCAACCTAGAATAAAAAAATTTGTTGAGCCAAGTGGGAAATGCGTACTGATCATTAGCTCCAAGTGTCATCAAGATTGGGTGAAAAAATATTTGCTGGTATTTCGGAAACTCGTAATTTCTTAGAAGCTTGGCAACCCCTCTCAATGAAAGTGCTTTTCCACAGTCTGTGCCCAGGGCTACTTGAAGAGGAAACAAACAATAGAGACAAAACTGAGAACTCCTTTATTTTGTCAAGTTTCAAAGGGCTACTACAAACCATGTTGGATTTAGAGTTCCAATTTCATCTATCTATATAGGAGAGAACAGATGGAAACCTAAATATAAAAACTGCTAATGTAGACGAACGCTTCAACCAAGAAGAACAAAATTTGGTGAGCTAAGTGGGATATGTGTAATGATCATTATCAACAAGTATCATCAAGATTGGATGAGAAAATATTTGCTGTTATTTCGGAAACTCGTAAT